>NC_136944.1:11005354-11105354 GCF_949987615.1 Pollachius pollachius
ACTTCAAGTTTGTGAGGTAGCTCTATTTCATATTCTTTTGTTTAGCAAGATAGTTCCTCGGTTTGAGGACTTGTACTTAGATAGTTTGTGTTAAAGTCGCTGTGAAAATGTGTGCAATGAAAAAGTAATAGTAACATCTGTTAGTCTTGTTGAACTCAAACTTAAAAAATCGTCCTAATTGCATTCACAAACACACACGCGCACGATAATAAACACACACGCGCGCGCACACACCTAACCCCGATACATGTTGATCTACAGGTTTATCCGGTCAGCAGGGAAATGTATTCAAAATAATAATGCAAATGTAATGCTGTTAACCATATATTTAGGGTATGGTCAAATTCATTCATTCAATAATTAGTGTTTTGTTATTTTGGTTTTGCACCATAGCCAATTCCCTGAGGGTCCATTCCCACCTTGCCTTTTAACATCTGTCCTAGTCGTCGCCCACAATAACCCACGTCCACCTGCTAACTCAGCAACCAGCCTTTAATACTGTATATTGTAAATGGGCTACCGCTGATCAAGTCATGCTTCCTTTAAGCAGTGTGTGTGCGTGCGTGTGTGTGTTTGTGTGTGTTTGTTGTTCAGAATCATGTGTTCTGTCACAAGGGCTCTCTGCCTATAGATGGATCCATGTTACACTGACTCGAAACATCTGTGGTGTAGCAGCAGAAGGTGGTGTTAACGGCGGTAAACTAAACACATTTCTCCAGCAAATGTCTTCTATAGTTAATACAGTGTGTGTGTGTGTGTGTGTGTGTGTGTGTGTGTGTGTGTGTGTGTGTGTGTGTGTGTGTGTGTGTGTGTGTGTTCTGTCAACAATGTCCAACCTATTATAACCTTGCAAAGGGGAACACCACTTTGGAATAAACCCACATGCTTTTTTCTCTCATTCACTCACTCTCTCTCACTCTTACTGTGACTCGAACTCTCTCACTCTCTCCCTCATATTTGCACTTGGATAGTGGACAGGTGAATGGAGGTGCTCAAAGAAAGAGAGAGAGTGGAAGAGTAAGACAGTTATATTTAATTTCAACACACTGTTCTGTTCAGATCTGATGAAAAGTGTTGTGGGCCTCTTATATAATATTTTCCTTCTCCACTCTTGACTGCTTGGATCCTTCCCTGGGTTTTATTCAACTAGCAGCCATCATGGTTCTAAATGCCAGATGGGTGATGGAACTGAATGCAGGTCAACTAGGGGGCCACTTGGTGAACAAAGCCTATTAGTGAAGACAGAAGGACATTGATGGGTTCTTGTTTCTCATCAGTCAGATTTAACATCGCAGGCTGCACAACGGCAGACACCAATTGCTCAGGGGTAGGGTGTCAGTGATACGCAGACAGGGCAAAGGATTGCCAGTGACTGACACTTTACCCAAAAGGGAAATACACTTTAAAGTCTGCTGATTGCCTGTCACAGTAGGAGAACAGAAAGTCAAAGGGGGGCGCAGTTTGAAGGTGGAATTTAATAAATTATGAAAAAGAAAAAGATGACAGAACTGTCTTCAATGTCACACAGATGATCAGAGGTATCTGCAGAAAAGGGTGAAGGTCTTAGCTGTCTTTAACAGGTTCCATACCCAGCTTTAATTTCACACATATCTAAGAGATTAACCATTTATATTTAGCAAATGACTCAAAATGGCGTTGTCCATAGCAACCATTATTGACATATATTGTGTTTCGGATAGGCTATTGCGAAAGACAATCTATGACTTCCTCTCATCTCAGTGACTGGACAGGCACAGTCGAAGATTCCAGTATCGGATCCCTTCACGTGATGTTGGGGTTCCATGGCAGAGACAAGCTCTGACATCATGGGAATAAATTGCAGTTGTAACAGGTGGCTCCAACATAACCTTTTTGCCACTCCAAGGCCTAAATAGAGATCAAGTAGAGAAGCTATATCAAGTAACGAAAGATATATTTATTGGACCTTTTAGATAATATCGACATAAACAAAGTGTTTTTGTCTGTGTTCTATTTAACCAGTGTTTTGTACGTGTGATACTATAAGCATAATTGTGGTTATAGTTGTTTGTTGTTTGTTACTTAAGGGGTAAAGCTGGTTTAATGTGCACTGGGATCATTGCCGTTCGATCTTGGTTGTCTCTTCCTTTAATAAAAAAAAAAAGTGTGCTTAAGTGTGGTCTCACCTGGCTGACAGCGCCATTGGTGTTTGACGTGTACACACGCCAATGGTGTAGTAGTCATAGTAGTAGACATGGTGGCAGGAGTAACATTACCTTCTTGATGAAAAGGGTTTGCATGAAAAGGGTAGCGAGTACAGGACCAGAGGGGGGCTTATTTTAGCATGAGTTGAACACAGAACACGTTGTGACACAACCAGTTCATAACAATAATGGTGCTCTGGGCGTGGCGTGGACGTCAGGAAGTGCCAGTATGAGCAATGGCGTTGAAGTGGAGGTGACGGTGTGGCAACATGTGGAAATCAAACCTTTCCCCCGATGCTGGCTGAATTGGACAGTCAACTAAATAACTGTCAAGCTGTAAAAAATGCTAACCGTCCAACCAACCTACTAAAACATAAGATAGGATAAATTAAGAAGACATGAAAAATAACTACGATTAAACATTTCAGATGGTCAGGATAAAATGTGATACACACACACACACACACAGTTGTATGACTCGGGCCAGGTGAGTCTGCCTAAACCAGCCATCAGCCATACACACTCAATAGAAGTCGCCTTCGAGCATTTACCTTATTTCATGTTACATAACCCTTGTGTAGAACCCCCACACACACACACACACACCTTCTACATACTACTACTAATACTATAAGTAGTGTGTGTCTTTTCAACAAACGATCTAAAGACAGTCCACTGGTGTGGCAAGCTGTCGTCTGTACGGGAGAGATTAGGACAAAACAGCTCCCCCTATCTACACGCACACACATACACATCAACACACACATACAACCTTGTAAATCTCACATGGTTCAAAGGAGCCTGGTTGGAAAAATACATGGAGAGGGAGATAGGGCCATATGATTGGCTGATGCAATTACAAGGTGCTTTGTGTGTTTTGCAAGGCAACACAAATCACAACCAGTTAAATTAAATGGGCACTCTCTTTGTGCATCCCTGTGTGATTGTGTGTTTTTATCTCTGGTGTGTGAGTGTGTGTGTGTGTGTGTGCAATATACAAGCCAATACTAGCTGTATGTCAACAGACGGCTCTTAATCTATTATTCTATAGTTATAGGGTCATACTGATCATACTCCATTTATGTATGATCAGTGTATAAGTGCCACAAGTGAGGTACCAATACATTGACCTGACGGTGCTCCATTTTTTTTCCCCCATTCTCCTTTTCTAAGTAATTACCCAAATAACAAATGCAGAATGAGGCTACTAGGTTTGTCTGAGAAATTGACTAGCGATGAATTATGACATTCATAAGCTTGCATTCCTAACTATGTGTAAGTAGGCTAGACTAGGCCTCTAAGCCAAAAGGAATTATTAAATCAGCCTTATAGCAGTTGCCTCAAACTGGTTCATTTTGGCAAGTGCGTTCACCGTGAGACGGAGCAACATTGCCAGGCAGCTTGAGAACAAGAACGGCACTGTATTTCATGTTTTTTCTCCATATTCTGCATGTATAGGACATAGTTCAAGACATCATTTGTATCTATTCATGGAGTAAAAAAATGAAATTCTCCACCGCTTTAAACCTTGCTTTCAGCAATATTGATATAGCCTTGGCTTTGCGCACGTATTGACCCTGAAGCCGTGAAGGTAGAGCTAATTTAATTCAATGTTTACCAAAGGTCATTCATTTATTCTACCTTTATTCTCTCACACACACAACATGCATCCAGCATGTTGTGTGTGTGAGAGAATAAAACAAGTTTTCCAACCCTAATCTACATTATATTTATTTTTTTAATGAGCTCACTCACGGTGATAGTGCCAGATGCTATTTAAGCCCCAATCAGTATCATAGGCTTATGCCTCATGCTAAAAAACCTCCCCACAATTGCCTGACGTCAAATCAAATTCTCAAGCCTCAAATGACAGCAGCAAAAAGTAAAAGCGGCCTAAGATAAGTTGCCTTTATTGAAATTTAAATAACTGAAAAATGAAACAAGCGCTTAAAACGTGAGACATATTTTGAGACAGTATTGTTATGGCCACCATCACAATTCTTTACAACCGTGATCTACGGTTCTTTGAAAAATCGCCTAACACTAGCACTGACACACACCTGATACAGATACAGATGTGTGTAGCTTATTGTGACACCTCTGGGAGAAGAGGTCCATAGCACTAGAGCTTTGGAGTTGTTGCCAACAATAGTTCTATGAGGTCCCCACTGAGCAGCACCGACAGTGGTGTGGTGGCTGTGGGCTGTTTGAACTCGATCCAAAAAGTGCTTGTTTCGATATCCAATGTCTGCAGCCTTCCTGCAGGCATCTTTGACAAAGCCGCCCCTTCCCACTCCTTATGACTTGTGTCTCTATCATTCTAAATGCCCCCCCAGTGCCTGGAGACGCTGGGCAGCCGCCAGCTGGACATGCAGAACTTCATGGCAGACGGCTGTATGGAAGCCCTCCTGGAGGAGAAGAGACGCTACTGCTTCCTGGTGGACAAACATTGTACCTTCTCCGACCAGATCTCGGCCTTCCACGATAAGGTGAGCCCAGAAAAGCCACGAAAAAACCCTTACAAAGTGCATGGAGAGGGTAAATAGTTATGTTGAATTGACCTTTGGCCCACGTGTGTTAAACATAAGCCATGTATCCCTCAAGGTATTTTCATGCACTTTTGACCTATCACATTAGAAAAGTTGGATGGAAACAGCATCATTTGAGAAAATATCCTCAATTTCACAACAAACATTTTTACACTCGCTTGAGGTGTTTTTTTTGATAGAAGTTGAAGATCTAAATGGGAGATGGAAACACCTTTTCCTAATAACTGATGTAGCAAACATTTAACTCACATGAATGATATGCTGTTTCCACTGTTGGCGTGTTCCCGGCTATACCCTTAACGCTCGGAATTATGGCTAGTAGCAACAAGGTAAGCCTATATGTGGATCGATGAGGAGGCTTAAATATTCCTCAGCCTCATCCATGAAAAAACAACACAGCCATTTTAGGTGGAAAACAATAATTGAATGCCAGATCCACCCCGAGTGACGAAATTAAATGCTTTAGACCTTTGTTTTATTTCACATCTTCTACTATTCACACTGTATTTTTTACTTCTTGCGACATTTGTAAAGTTAGCTTGAAATGTGCTTTGTCTTAGGTGAGGTAAGGTCAACCTTGTGAAAATATCAATAGTCATTTATTTCTTATTTTATCTTTGCTTTCTGTGTGCGTTTGTGCCATCGCGGCGGTCAGGCTGGGGAGATGCTGAGGGCTAACCTTGCCAGCTGGCAGGACCAATGCAACAGCGCCACCGAGATACCTGACAGTGTCCTTTCCATGATCGAGGGGCTCCGCGTGCCAATCCCCATCACGCCACTGCCCTCGCCCTCCCCCTCGCGACACAGCTTGGTGAGAGCCCGGAGGAGGTTATGGCAGCCTAGTGGCTACGGACGTGTGTCACTCCCAGCTGAATGTTTCTGGGTGGTTCAAAACCCAACGTTTACAGGCTACCTGTAGACTAATTTGAGCAAGAAACCTAATGCCTCCCCACTAATCAATACAATGGATGTGAATAATAATTGAGATAAAAGGTAAAGAAAGGGAGAGGGCCATGGAGATGAAAATACCAAGAGATTGAAGTTCTTTATTAACACATAAAAAAAATGATATTCATCCCCTATTTGCATTGGCTTTAATTTACCTAGCTTTGTCAGCTATAATTTGAATCACCTTAGTCACCAATAAATCCAATATTTAAAGCTTAATTCTAGATCGCTATGTTAGCAAAGCATAATAAATTCTTAAAATGGGGAAATCTGTTATCTCCAATATACACTCACACACACATTTTTTTTCTTTTTACAGTTGTGTGGTTATTTAGCCCGTCTGGTGTGCAATAGCATCAACCCCACAGCTATGGTGTCACCAACATTGGCATTGTCTCTACTTCACTCTGGCTGTCCCCCCTTATGAACAGAACTTGTCGATGGGTCGCGACTCCATCAGCGCACCCCCAGGCCCGCTGCTCAAGACTCAGACCAGTCCTCTGGCCAACATGTTCAACCAGAACAACATCTCTGCCAGCAACCCTGCCATCAACGGCAAAAACTTCACAGACCGGCACTCTGGTAGGACGCAGGTGTTTGTTACACGTATTCCTACATATATGTACCGTGGGAATTTGCGACTATAAACTGTAGTAATGTATCACTGATGTTATACCTACATATTATCCTACTTTTATTTTGGATCTTCTTGGATGCATACTGCAAACTACAATGAAGTTCAATCAAATCTGCTATGCTGCCTGTGTTTGCATGTGTGCTTAAAGGTGTGTAAAGACAATGTGTATCTTAGAAGGAATGGGTTCCTGGTATTTTATCTGATGAGTAGACTGCGGCAGAGAGATGGCCACACAGTATTGTCACGCAGTTACATTCCCTGGCATCGGAGTGTGTCGGCTATGTCGTGAACTTACCACTAAGCCCACAGAGAAAATAAAGAAGCATCTAAATTTCTGCTTGCATAAGATGTATCTTTGCTGACGCACACACACGCGCACATGCCAACCTTTATACCTCAAACACAAACGCACACAACTTCTCACCCAACACCCTGTTCTCCTCGCACACTCACACAACGTCTTGCTGACATTACTCCGCTTTCCCACCCACGTCCTCCAGACCAACACGGCCCCAGCGAGGAGGCCGGCATGCCCAGGTCCCTCTCGGTGGCCACGGGCCTCAACAGCATGGTGACAAGGCCCCGCGTGCGCACTGTCTTCCCCCACACAGCCGGCAGCAACGCCACGCTGCTCAGCTTCCAAGAGGGGGAGCTCATCACGCTGCTCATCCCAGATGAGAAGGACGGCTGGATGTACGGCGAGCTGGAGAAGACCAGGCAGTGAGTCCTGCTCCGCCGTCTTGCTCCAGAATGCCTTGTCTGGTCCTGGTCCAGTCATTGTCCATTCTTGGTCTCAGTTCTGTTACAGTCGTGGTCCAGGACCCGTCCCGGCCTCATACAGTCCTGGTCCATAATCCTGGTCTTAGACATGGTCCAGGACTGGTCCAGACCTAATACAATCCTGGTTCTAGAGACCTGGTCTCAGACCTGGTCCAGTCCTGATTCACTGCGTTTCTATGCATTTGACATTACAATATATATTGCATTTACATTTAAGGGCAATCAAAGCAAGATTTGAGTAGTCACAACAAATTCCATCCAACCTACCGGTAGTTAAAAATATAAACCCGGACAGAGTAGCTGTCCGAAACAAGTTCAGGAACTCGGTCATCCCATATGTCATGTTCCTATTTTATATTGTTCGGTTCTACTTTTTATTAGTTTTAGTCATTCAACAAGAGGCTTTAATCCAAAGCAACCTAACAATGAGTTCAGAGACACATCTTCTTCCCATTATGAAGGACCATGCATTGCTGATTGTATTTAATGCAAATATCAACTTCAATATTATTAATTGCCATTGCTGCTGATATGAGAGTAGAAAGAGAGAGAGAGCACTAAACATGATTGCCACTCCCCCTCTGCTCCCTCCCTCCCTACGTTTCTCCTCCATTGAGGATCGTTGCATTCACACCTGTAATTGACAGGCAAGATGGATTCCGCACCGACCGATCAGGTTTGGTCAGAAATGGGCTGGGAGTCTACCATTTCATTCATTCATTGCTGACAGATGGCTATGGCTCTTCTGCATTACACTCCAAGTATAGCTCTTTAACCTGACCACAATCTTACAGCACTTTTAATAAATGCAGTACAACGTCCCAATCGAATTATGAATTAAATTGTTTTGAGCAGTCTAAAACACGCAATACCATGCTCTGCCGCCCTTTGATGTTGACAGTACATCACTTCTGCTGCTTCACTCTACCCGAGGCCAGCAGAGAGTGTTAAGAGATTTAATAACCTACTGGGACCACTCTTTATCAAGCTCACACTCAGTCAATGTACTCAGAAAGCAAGGTCAGAGACTTAGAGTAAATATCTTTGAGTGCGGTGCTGTTGGGGAAAATAACAACAAGATAAAAGCCATGCCGTTCCCAAAAGTGAATCCCCAACTGGACCCCATCTGAAATGTTCAAAGGCTAAGGGTTTGTCTCCTGTTTTTTGTGGCGTTGTCGTTCATGGCGTTCCTGTGCTGATAGAGAGCTTACCACCTGGTCGTGTTGAATCTATTGTTATCCAAAACAAACGTTAAAACGTGTAATTGTAGTCTTATATTTTTGGAAAGCAGATGAATTGTGTGGACGAGGAGACAGTCAGTCCAGTCCAGACTGGGATCGATGGCTGTTAAATGGGGTGTGACAGTGATGCAGTAAAACAGAATTACGCTAAGCCTATACTTTGATTTACTAAGTGGTGCGGCCCCGAGGTTAATGTGTGATGGGTGACCTCACAAATACATACAAAAGATTTGAAATTGTGGTTTACCAGAGAAGTGAAATAATAGTCCACCGCCTAGCTGAGCTTCTTAGTTATTCTTTTAGTTTCATCCTATAGTGCTGCTTTGCAATGTGGCATAGTTATGGCATTGTTTGTGAGGCATGAAATCTGAATTTGTATTCAGAAAATATGTTACAAGGCTACCACACGTGTGTAGATTTACAAGTTATGCCCGAGATCATTCTCCATTGCTCTAAACTCTCCTGTCCCTCCCTGCCTCTTGCCTCCCATCCTTCCCCTCTCAATCATCTCTCCCCACCTCCCTTCCCTTTACCTCCCACTCTCTCCTTCTCTTCCTCTCCTTTCCCTCCCCCTGACACCCCCCCCCCCCCCCTCAGGAGAGGTTGGTTCCCGTCGTCCTACTGCCGTGTGTACTCTGAGCCCCTCGTGGATAACAACAGGTAAGGAGACTCCCCTGTCATGCTCACAGGCGCGCCCGCTCGCAAGCACGCGCACACAAACACACAGATAGCAGAGGTATCACATTGCAGCCTTTTGTATTGCTTGGCGGTAGAGTCCTTCTCTCTCCTACCAGACTGATGGAGCCTGTCTACTGTATATTGAGCACTCCTCTTCTGTGACCTTTGATTCCTAGCAATGTGCTGCATTTTCCAGCTGCCATGTATCCATGTATTTAAGGGACTTACGTGACGGAGCACTATTTGCATATATAATGTGTCTGTTAATGAAATGCAATTGGTTGTTCACATGTGTAGTTATTCATGGTGGAATGGTGAAAAAGCACTACAGATGCTTTCCTTTTAGACTCATCCACTCGTTCATTCAGAAATATGGGTATTATTCAGCCTTCCGTCACATATCTTTATTAAGTGCATCTCTGTGTTAATTAAGAGCAGGATGCTGCACTGTGTGTGTCTGTGTGTGTTTGTGCGTGCTGACGAGAGTTAAGAGACACACCTTTAAAAAGCTTGTCCCTAATTGATACATTGATGGCTTCTCATTGTTTTGTCTGTGACACACCGCTGCCACTGCGACACTGGGAGTGTGTGTGTGTGCATGCATGCATGCACACACACACACACACTCCCAAACATACACATGCATGCACACACATCCTTTAACAACTATTAGAAACCTTTTAAAGGTTTCTCATTGCGCATGCAGACATGAGGCAGAGAGCACCCACACACACAAACGCGCACACACACACACACACACACACACACACACACACACACACACACACACACACACACACACACAACACACAAACACGTGGCCACACACTCACAGACCCACACAATCAGAATTGTCGAATAATCCTTAAAGATCTCCTATTATACTACTTTTCTGGTGTTCATTTCTTATTAATGACTCCTATAGAGCAACCTGACACGAATCACAGCACAAAAAACTATGTCGATTTTCGGGAAACTCTTCCTCTCATCTGGGCGCTTTCAGCATTCTGTCAACGCTCGGCTTCGTCCTTCTCCGCCCCCTCGCCCCCCTCCTGCCAACCCCACTCCGTTGTGATTGGTTACCTTCCGGAAGAGCATGTTGCAGCATGACCATACATGGAAAATCCAGATTGTTCTACGTAGATAAATCCCGGAAAATTTGAACAAGTGAATGGCGACCGGCGTGCCTAGTGTTTAGCGCTCTGCCACCTCAGACGGTCAGCAGGGAATACGTCTAAATGCACGTACGTCGTTATTTGACTCTTTAGTATGGTTAAACATGACTTTAAATCATTACAACAACGCTAATGGGTCATAAAAGTCGAAAAAGCATAATAGGTGCTCTTTAAGAAGTGGCTTGAATCCTTGTGACTTTCTCCCATGTCATCTCCAATTGGCTGACCTTCCTGTCCCCCCCAACCCAGCATGGGGTCCGCCCCCTTCCGCAGCCGCAGTGTGGTCAACCTGCACCACCAGGACACGGAGACGGACGAGGCGACCATGGTGCTGCCCCCCACCGACTACCGGGAACAACGCAACCGCACCGCTGCTGGCGCCGCATCAGCATCATCAGCAGCACCATCCAGTCCGTCCCCCCTCGCCACTGCGCCGGTCACCATGACGACGATGGCTACGACCGCCACCGCCAACAACAACGGCTATCGCCAGCGCTACTCTCCCACGCCTTCCGCCGTGTCCTCCATCTCCTCGTCCAATCAGAGCTCGGTCAGTGGTGTGGGCGGGTTCGGGAAATAGTGTGGTGGGGGATGGGGTTAGTCGTTGGTGTGTGTTGTCTGGTGGGTTCGTTTTGCATCGATCTATTTAAATGTATATTATTTTTCTCTCTCTCTCGCTCTCTCTCTCTCTCTCTCTCTCTCATTCTCTCTCTCATTCTCTCTCTCTCTCTCTCTCTTTCTAATTCTCTCTCTCTAATTCTCTCTCTCTCTTCTTTGTGTGTCTCTCGGACCGTTGGTGTCAAAATCAGGTCTCTTCCCTGGAGCAGCAGTTGTTCGACTATCCACTTTTTCACTACTTTTTCGTCTATAAAACTTATTTTTACAATCAAACACATGTTTGAATGAACACACGTGTAAGGGTAGTTTGCAGGGTACTGAACTCTGACCTCTTTGGTTCCTATTTAAGTGTTAATTTGGCCTGTAATGATTCGCTAGTCAATCTCACACTCTCGCTCTAGTTCCTACAATCAACCGATGGGGTGGTCTGGCCTTCGCAGGTCGCTGCCACCGGAGCAGGGGCTTGCGCCGATCCTGAGGAGCTTGCACTGCTCATGCACAGTTCGTGCACAGTTTGTGTACAGCACTAGCCGTGCAGTGTCAAGGGCATGCCTCACTTTATTTTGCATTCTTTTTGACTGTTTATGAAACTACATCAACAATTTGGGATGTAAATTGAGTTTCAAACGGCACAGTCAAGCTATATTTCTTCCTATTTTTGTCCTCATAGCAGCCTATAGAACACAAATCTCTGGAGGACAATGTTGTTATCCTGCTTGCCTACTCCTATCCTTTCACCTGTGCCCTATTTTTCCACAAACGCTCCGCCATTTGAATAGCATGCAAATCTCACAGCCAAAGTTGCGGTCTCTCTGCAGGCTCTTCAGTCACCCCATCCTGCGTCAATTAAAAGGACTAGGAACTGCCCATTGTATTTTACTACATTCATCCTCCCTTGCTCCATTACAACAATCACTGGACCATCAAACTAAACCTGTGCTGAGAAGGAAGAAGATAAAGAAGTTCCTTTTAGGGAACTCAGTCTGCATTTAACCCATGCCAACAATTAGGGGCAGTGGGCTGCCAAAAATCATTGCGCCCAGGAACCAGCTCCAGAGCTTTGGCCGGATTCACGCCTTGTTTCCTGTTTAGTTATGGATATATTATAAGAAAACACATTACCGCATGGAATGAAGCTTTCAGAAGGGGATCTTAATAATATTGATACAGTGGTTAGTCTACTCGGTACTACAGTAAACTAAAGCTAATCCAGTTTGTGTGTGGCAATTACGCATTTAGAGATCCCCGCTTGCACCAACATGATCAGTCAAAACAAATATGTGAAAAGAAGTGAAAGAAAGTGAAATGCCTGTTCACGCAGATTTGAGCTTGTGTGTTATCAGACTTTTTAATCTTTTGGGACTAGCTGGAGTTCCACACTCACAGGGTACATTAAGTTTGTCCTAACGGCCCACAGTCTCAATCGGAGCAATCCTCTAATTACTAACGCTTTAATTACCAGTGTGTTGGTTACTGCTACGATAGAGATGTAAACATCATGTAAGAAAGTGTTGGGTTTACGGATTAGGTTGATCATCACCACAACTTCTCTGTATTGGATCAAAAGTGAACTTGAATTACCAACCTTGAAGGTGCAACACAAAGGAAAACACACACACACGTGTTTGGTTTCTATGGATGATGTTGGTTTAGTTTGGTGTCTGTAGGCGATGTTTGATGATTGTGTGTTGGTGTCTATGGGTGCTGTGTGTTTGGTGTCTGTAGGTGATGATTGTGTGTTGGTGTCTATGGGTGGTGTGTGTGTTTGGTGTCTGTAGGTGATGATTGTGTGCTGGTGTCTATTGGTGGTGTGTGTGTTTGGTGTCTGTAGGCGATGTTTGATGAGTGTGTGTTGGTGTCTGTAGGTGATGATTGTGTGTGGGTGTCTATGGGTGGTGGTGTGAGTGTTTGTTGTCAGTGATGTTTGGAGGGGTTGACAGGGAGTGTGGAGATCATACGGTCATGAAACCGGAGCCGCATGGTTCCTTGCGTCCTGCGGCCCGGCTGTATTTATTATTTACCTCTCAGTGTGCTTCAGCACGTGGTCCAACTGCCAGCCAGCATTCCACCACCGGCGCCCTACTCTGGTCTCAATGGGTCTAGAGCCAGACCCTGAGTGAACTGCTGCAATGCATACTCTCTTTGTCTGGATCTCCCTCTCTCAATATATCTCTTCCTCTCTCTGCCTCTGTTTATATCGCTCTCACTCTTTTTCTCTCTCCATCTTTCCTTTGTCTATCTTTCCCTCTCCCGCCCCTCATTCTATTCCTATCTCTCTATCTCACTCATGTTTTTGCTATACCTCGTTGTACCTCTCTCTCTCTTTGCCCATCCTTCTATATCCAGAGCTCCCTCTAGCTCTATTTCTCTCTCTCTTAATCTCGCTCCATATGTCTTCGTCTCCATTTATTGCTCTGTTCCTCTCTACATATCTATCTCCCTCTCTCTATGTCTCTAACGCTGTTGGCCACGGTGACTACAGGGGGGACGGAGAGCAGTCGTTTGTTCACTGTGGGAAATGTTCTACCCTGCAGCTCCAGTCATTCTAAAGAACACCTCTGTTGATCAGATATACAGCAGCTCTGATACACAATACACAGAATAGTCTTCACATCCCTGTCACAGTGGGATATGTCCAATTACTCGTCGGTTCCTTTGAGTTTGGCAGTAGAGTTCCAATAATCTAGACCAGTGTTTCCTACTGGTCCAGGGCTGCTGCAGTGGGGTGCAGGGAGATACGGTGGGAGGGTGATTTGAATGATTTTGAAGTGAACCAAAAATGATGTAATCAAAGCCAAAAGTTTCAATGAAACTGCAGCACAGCACTAGCGCTATTCAAGAGCATGCAAAGAAATATCTCCTGCGCCACCATTTAATAATAACACCGGGGAGAACCCTGAAAAACCATTACTTTAACAAACAACTGTGGCAACGGGATGGTATAGGTTGGACAGTGGACTAGACAGTGGTTCTTTTCCAGACCAGAACCCCTGGCCTGGATCAATGTACCGAGAAACTTCCCTTGTTTTTTCTACACCCAACACTTATGCCGACTTGTTTTAGGCAAGAGGAAAATATCCCCTGACATGATGTTTAGCTTTGTTAAATCTATCTCTTATTTTCTGTTGCTCTGTCTGCCAACTTATCCTCACATATCCTCTCTCAGCTATTCAGTCTGTCCCTCTCTCTGTCCACTGTTCTCCTTGTCTACCATAACATATACACACACACACACACACACACACACACACACACACAAGCAGACACACACACACACACACACACACACATTCACAAACACATACACACATACATACTCTCACATCAGACTTGGTGTCTGACAGCAAATTGATTAAAAGCCCCCTTGAGGTACTTGAGATTGTTTCTATAATCCCTGTGCCTGCAGTATGTGTACGTGCTAATGGTTTGCTAATGGTGTGCCTGTGCATATGCATGTGTGTGTTGTAGGCCTACATTCAAGTGAATAATGGCAGGTTAAGGTTGGACTTTTTGTTTTTATGTCAGAGTGTGTGAGTACGTGTATCCGTGTGTTTGTGTCTGAGTGTGTGACTCTGAGTCTCTATGCATCTGTATATATGCACTTTTGAATGTGTGTGCATACCTGTGCTTGTGTGTGTGTGTGTCTGCACATCTTGGTGTGTGATTTTATCCGTGTGTGCTTGTGTTTACGTGTCTGTCTGTCTGTCTGTCTGTCTGTATATATATGTGTGTGTCTGTGCATGTGCTGCCAGGTGGGTTACTTTCTTTGGGAAACCGTTGGTATTGAAACCATATAGGCTGTTGTGCTGAGTCACTCGGTTAAGTGTTGTGTTGGAGTAGGAGTTCTTCAGTATGAACTTTGTGTAGGAGAAATACTCTCTGCCATGCCATAATAGCTGTAAATACATATGTGTGGGGTATTCAGCCCTTAGTAGGTGTGCCCTCTACGTCACTCACCATGATCCATAAGACACACACAGGGACTCTGTGTATCTCTGTTTCGGTTGAAGACGAAAGTGATATCGAGGAACAGTAAAGTATATTCCTTTTGATAGTTGATAGACACACAGTCAGTCAGCTGGACAGCTGTCGGTATCTGATAATAAGCCTGACAACACCACATGCTCTGTAAAGCTAAATGTGTGTTGTAGAGGTTGCATAATAATAATCATTTCATAGTGTTTAAGGAGGAAGAGAATAGACGGCTATGACAGATCTGTAGATATCTCTCTCACTCTTTCTCGCTCTCTCTGCCTTTCGCCTCCCTCTCTTCTACTGTCTCTCTCTGTCGCTCTCTCCCATGCTGACGAAAGGGATACAATAGTTAAAACTGTGCAGTGGGAGAAGGAGTGTATCAGCATTATAAATTTGAAACCTCTAAACATGGAAGTCGACGGTGTCAAATAAGTAAACTGTCGTGTGCCGTAGCAAAAGAGGTGTGTGTGTGTGTGTGTGTGTGTGTGTGTGTGTGTGTGTGTGTGTGTGTGTGTGTGTGTGTGTGTGTGTGTGTGTGTGTGTGTGTGTGTGTGTGTTGCGTGTATGTATGACAGTCTCCAGAGTTCAGCCCTGTTGAGCGATTAGTGATTAGTGATCAAAACATCTGGAGGGAAAGAAGGGGCCAACAACAGATGCGTGAAAGAGGTCCCTTTCCCAACAGTCATCTGCCCTGCAACACGACAACGCCACAGCACATTTCACAAAACGCAATTCATACGCAAAATCAGTAGCCCTCGTTGTCCTGAACTAGGTGAGCCCGGTAGTAGTGAGACTCCAGTGCTCCCTAGTGGTGATTGTCAGTACTGCATCTCCAGTCACATGGAAATATATGGCTCAAAAAAAATTCCGTAAGGTAAAGCACTTCCAATCAATTTTGGTTCTGAGCTGTACAATAAACCTAGTCTTGTTCAAACCACCTTGGTATAAGCCTATAGATTATTAATTGCACACACACACACGCTCATGCATCCCCATACATGTACATATTTTGCCATGTGTTAAATTTATTTTAGTCGATCTTCTTCGATCGTTTTTATAGGGTGTCATTTCATTTATGATGGCTAACCGTGTTTCAGGGTTATGGTTTGTCGACTCGGGATCAGACCGTGCGCGTCCAGATTCCACATGCTGTCATGTGACCAACCTCCCACACGTCTCTTTGTCTTCTTTCCTCATTCAAGTATTTCACAATTCAGACTGCCTGAAATTGTGTGTGTGTGTGTGTGTGTGTGTGTGTGTGTGTGTGTGTGTGTGTGTGTGTGTGTGTGTGTGTGTGTGTGTGTGTGTGTGTGTGTGTGTGTGTGTGTGTGTGTGACCAGTGGTGCCATGGATTCTAATTGTTTTAGATTTTGTTTGTTTATGTTGAATATCCATAGACAACCCAGCAGGCCAATGGACTTTCCAGACCACCCCCTCCCTTCCTCACGTAAGTCAAATCTCTCTATTTCTCTGTTTCTCTCTCTGTCTGTCTCTCTCTCTCCCTGTCTCTCTCTCTGTCTGTGTCTGTGTGTCTCTCTCTCTCTGTCTCTCTCTCTGTCTGTGTGTGTCTCTCTCTCTCCCTGTCTCTCTCTGTCTGTGTCTCTCTCTCTGTCTGTGTCTCTCTCTCTCTCTGTGGTTCTCTCTCTGTCTGTCTGTGTGTGTCTCTCTCTCTCTCTCTCTGTGTCTCTGTCTGTGTGTCTCTCTCTGTGTCTCTCTCTGTCTCTCTCTCTGTCTGTCTCTCTCTCTCTGTCTGTGTCTCTCTCTCTCTCTGTCTCTCTCTCTGTGTGTCTCTCTCTGTCTGTGTGTGTCTCTCTCTCTCTATGTCTCTCTCTGTGTCTCTGTCTGTGTGTCTCTCTCTGTGTCTCTCTCTGTGTCTCTCTCTCTGTCTGTCTCTCTCTCTCTGTCTGTGTGTCTCTCTCTCTCTGTCTCTCTCTCTGTGTGTCTCTCTCTGTCTGTGTGTGTCTCTCTCTCTCTATGTCTCTCTCTGTGTCTCTGTCTGTGTGTCTCTCTCTGTGTGTCTCTCTCTCTGTCTCTCTCTGTGTCTCTCTCTGTGTCTCTCTCTCTCTGTCTCTCTCTCTGTGTCTCTCTCTCTGTCTCTCTGTCTCTCTCTCTCTCTGTCTCTGTGTCTCTCTCTCTGTCTCTCTGTGTCTCTCTCTCTCTGTGGCTCTCTCATTAGCAAAAAGACATGCTAATAGAAATAGGAACCCATATATTTTTAACACAAACACATAAGCCATGCTAATGTGGTTTCTTCGTCTCCAGGGGGGGAAACCCGTTCGCCACTGTGCGCCTGCGTCCTACCGTCACCAATGACCGCTCAGCTCCCGCTATCTGACCCTCTCACGTCTCCTAGCAACACCGTGATGACTTCCTGCCCTGTAGCCGCCCCCCTACGGAGTGAGAGTGACAAAGGGTATTTCCCTGGGCCCCCTCTCATCATCCCGCCCTCTGTCTGATGAGCAATGACATGAAAGGAAGCTGAATAGGGTGTGGGTTTCATTTCCTCCCCACGTCCAAAGCCGAGATGTGACCGTAGATGAGAAAAACGCCCACCCCCCATTCAACATCTCCTCCTAATGGACTCTCTACCAGACACTACTGCCTGTATATACTTACTATAAATCGCTTTGGATAAATAAATAAAAACATATTTTTTTATTAAACACACACGTCATGCCTTAGAATTTGGATGCAGCTTTGATTGCTGAAAACATTGCAAACTAAACAGCTGGGAGTTACATTTTTATTTATGGACCAGTTGCACGAAAGAAAAAAAAAAGTAATGGAGATTATGAGATAATCTGCGAATATTTTAAATGTGTTTGTTTATTGTAATTTATGCATTTGGTGTTGCTTCCGTATCGCTAAATCAGCTGTTCCAACTGTTGTTGTTTTTGCATTGCCATAGGACAGTAGATGAATGTAGTATATGGGACCTCAGCATTTCACCATGTGCTCCTTGATTAAGCATTAAGTTTTAAGAAATGAAATGATTATTGATTTTTTTGCGAATAAGATCGCATCCATGTTATGGTGCAGGTGTTTGCGTAACTTTGAAATGAAAATTCAAACCAGTGAATGTTAATTCCTCCCTACGGCCGCTGTCATCTTATATACCCAGTTTGATAAATGTCGAACATTGGCCTTAAACTTAACCACTACATTAAACCATAACAGTAGTCTTGCTCTGGAAGCAATGATGTTTTTTCATTTTGGATTGATTATGAATGTTTTTCATGTCCTAAATGGGTAGAACGGTGAACTTGATCTCAGACAATTCCAATACACAGCCCCTGAACATGCATTGGGGGAAAAGCTCTATGAAAAATAAATGTTTATTTCTTCAAAGCGTCCAACCTTTTTTCTTTCCAGAAGCATGAACAAAAAATTAATTGATACAATTCTGATGTATTTTATTAATTTGATCATGTGTTCACTTCATTATTCCATCATCAAGAAATAAGCAATAAGGCAAGACTTGAATTATCACTTGATTTATTTTCTATTTATATATACATATTCATATATACGTTTTTTATAAAAAAAAGTAGTAACATCAATTATGATGACGTGCATGGTTGCTTGTTTTTCTGCTACCCCAAGCAAAAGGAAAAAACTGCTGCACACAGACATTCACTGATTGTCTGAATCTCACTGAGCAAGTTACTAAGACTGACACGATGCATCATCAATCAATCAACATCCATCCATCAGCTCTCATTGCCTAATTTCTCTGCATGTTTGGCCTTGTGTTGTGGGCAAGAGCATAAATGTATGCACATAAAAAAGTTTACACATAGAATTTGTTCATCAACCTAAAGAAAAATAGTCTTGTCAGAATTATGATTGAAGCGGTGTAGTGGCGTTTTCGTGGTTTTCTTTCGTTTCTATCTACCTGAGCTATGTATTGGCTGGACAATCTCAAACTTTAAATCATATCACTTTGCAAAAATTCAGTGCAAGGATGCCCCCTTACCAGTACAATGAAATACAGACAAGCGAATTCCAGGGAAACCGTTAAACAAATAATGATAATGCTTGTCTATTGTTCCAGCCTGGAAAGGTGTTTTGTTCCGCAGGCTCTTAAAGACAAGTCTCTTTAGGATGTCCGAAAATGCTATTCTCACAATAAAACCAAGAGGAAAGTGAATAAGAAAGGTTTGAAACAAAGGTGCTGCAATGACAAGAAAATAGATTCACAGGAAAGGTGAGGAATACAAGGACATCACACCATGGAAGAATTTATACGATAAAACACAAAAAATGAAAAACGATATAATTTTAGGTTTTTACCACAAGGAGAATAGTTTTGGCACACACCCATGGGTGCCATATATATTTATTTTGTATATATTTATGCAAAAATACGCAAATCTGCTCAGGAATATGGACTACCAAGCATGAATCAACGGCAGCTTGAGTCCATTGGGTCTACGTTGAGCATTGGCACAGATTAGTGCTGAAAAGTCAGACTTTTCATATTTGTTCACAACTTCCCTAGCAAACTCTTGTTTTCTTTCTTACTTCTATGGACGAAAATTAACTTTCCTATGTTCCATGTCGAAGAAATAAAAGGTAATGTCTGTCTATATGCTAGCGGCTTACTTATTTGGTAAAACAAATTACAAATCATATCTGTGAAATTCATCATGGCAACATAAGTGTGCAAGGACTATAATAGAGGGAAACAAAAATGACAAAATGAACTGAAAAACACTGTTGGGTGTTGGTGTTGTGTTTGTACAGGTGGTGTGTGTTTAAATGCATGTGAATGCCGTGCAGTTTGGTCCCTCTACCCGAAGGTGGCGCCACAATTGGGGCAGCTTCTCTGGCGCAGTGCAAAACAGAAAAGGATGCCAAGGGGGAAGAACAAGATGGCGCACATGATGCCTAGGCAGGTGAAGTCATCCTCCAGCACCCCCACCCTGGAACACATAAGATTAAGAACATGGATGCCATATAAATCACACTGTAATTTTCTTTAAATTGTTGCATATGAGGTAATATGCGGCTGGCCTAGAGAAAAAAACACTGTACCCGGCATCTGTTTTTCAGAGCACACTTTTCTACTAGAGAGCAACGCTATGTGGACACAGGCCCTGAGATCCAATAGACACACACACACACACACACACACACACACACAAATTGTATGTCTATGTCTGGAATTATGGTAACTGAAAATAACATCCTCAGAATGCAATGATCCCCATCTCTGGTAATAGGTTACCTAGCTGAGTCCAATGCCAACACGTTGAAAGATGAACCCTAGCAGTAATTTTAATTATAAATTCAGTGCCAGATACCTTTTTATTGTTTTTCTAATCTCTGACTTTGATTGTGCATGGTTTACTCAAGATTCTAATATAACTGTTTTTATTTTCATAATATCCCATCTGGCCTACGCGTCTGATCTGAAACTCTGAACTCAGTCAGTCAGTCTATTGATCCAGAGGATCTGGGGGTGAGAGCACATGAAGACCGCTCACCGTTGAGCGTGCAGTCAGAGAATGTGACTTGGTGTAACCGGGCAACCGGTAGGCAATGGGCATCTTTAAACGGTGACAAAGTTCAACTTCCCACTTTATTCTACTACGATATTCAGAGGAAGTCATATGACTTTCTATGTGATAGATCGAAAGAGTGAGAGGAGGCACTTTTGAAGAACAAATGTTCAATGTCATCAAGTCTTGAACCCCCCTTTTTGGCTTGATTCAAATTGTCCTATTCAGGCATAGCTTAGCATAAATCATGTTCTCTGAATTATTTTACTTGTGTCATTTTTGTAGATCTAGGCTTATAATTCTTCTTAGTTGCATGAATATAGCTATTAAGTCTATCCATTTGACCAAACCACTATGCTTCCAAAATGTTATAGTGCCAAAAACATTTATATTTTTTGCATATAATTTAAAATATTTCAGTTTTTGAATTTAGTGTTTTGATTGAAAGAGGGGATTCACCTACCCTATAATTTGGGTTGTATGTTCAAATATTATAAATAATTGTTTGCTCATCTGCGTATTGGCATACGAGGGCCAAAGTCCTAGCCTGGGAACCAGACAAACTTGCGAGCTCATGTTTCATTTGCTCTGTAGATAAGTCTGGCCTATCTCCCATGCAAATTATTTGTTCTGCCGGGTATGAAAGAGACCAAACAATCACAAAGTTTATCCAACATGAGGCAGAATAAATATGATGACAGTGCAGGCACGCCGTAGAGGCATTTAAACAACAACAACAACAACAACACAGAGATGGCTGCCACTGCTGTAGAACGGTCGGTTGATTAAGCTATCGAGACAGTATTAAACAAAATGGACGGTATATTTTAAAATCAGTGATGTTGGGTAACGTCACTTCTGTTTGTATTTGAAGTGAGATCCCAAACAAAAAACAAGAGCCAGCCCTCTTCCGTGTTTCATGCATCCAGTAAAAATTATCATGAACGCGGCGCAAAACCCCACAACACCCACTCCTTGTCTGTGATTGGTTGGAATACTATTATTTTGGTATTGAGTGTTACAGAGACGCTTTTTTTTGACTTCCTGCTTATGGGGCAGGCAGCAAACAGATCGTGAGAAAAGATAAGATGAATGTTATCATTTATGTTTCGGCCTAGAATCGCTGATACAACCTTTAACATCGCTCAGTGCTGTGTCACCCGTTTCGTGCCATGATTGGTTGTAGGCCCATTGCATCCAGAGGCATATTGGTCTGCGCCCTTTGGTGACGCCCTCTGGTGAACTACAAAACCCCTTTAAGCACTTGGCTGAATTTTTTTCTTTGCCAAGGAACAACTTTTCAAAAAAAGGATCTATAAAAAAAATCGTAAGAACAATTGAAGAAAATCATTTCAATGGAAAATCCAAACAAAAGAGAAACAATAAACCTTCGCTGAAAATATACTAAGCAAAACTTTCCATGTGAAATTTATATTATAATATAAAAACACTAAAACATTAAAAGACATACACCCCAATGCTATAATCCACCTAAATTATGCTTTGGTACAGTTTAACTATTCGATCAAGGTCTAGCTGCCCACATATGTGATACATTTGAACCTGCATGTCCAATGTCCTCTAGTGCCTAGTCACAAGCCACAATTTGTTGACTTGTGAATGACTAGCAGGAAGTCAAAACTAAATGGAAATGCTGCGGTAGCTGAAAAAGTGAAACCGAGATGATTATCATTTCCAATGACTTGTAAAAGTTAGTTACTCCTTAGTGTGTGTACGTGTTCTGTGAGCAATGCCCAACCTATTATAACCTTCTAAAGGGGAAAACCTCTTTGGCATAATCTCTCTTCTCTCTTCTCTCCCTCCCCCTACCCCAGTTAATCATGTTTGTCTCGCAGAACTTCAGGAAAGAAAGTAAACTCTGGGGGGGTATTATAAAACATAATCTAGAAAAACAAAATCACAATAACAATGTTTCGCTCATGGCCTAATTCCTAAGTGTGTCACTGAGAGAGACACACAAACAGCCACAGGTGATACTGAACTCTGCAGCACCAACAACAAAGTGGTCTCTAACAGTGATTAGTCACAGATCCGGCTTAGGGAAAAGCATGCTAATCACATGCTTATCGAGACCTCGCTGGCAGATATCCAACTTGGTCTTGGTGCTCTGTCAATTGACATAGTCATTGCTGCCCTTGCCTTGTTGCCCAACACAGTAGTGACCAAGCGCTCCCTCCTCTATTTCTGCAATGGGGATGACTAAATATATTATCCGGTCAATACTTACAATTTGTAACTGTATATTACACTCAAAGTACTGGATAACAAGAGTTAACATTGCCGTTGCATTCCACCGCTGTAGACAGCTATTGGCCAGTAAAATAACCAAGTTTGGTTCAAAAGTCGCAATCTTACTTCTAGACTGGAAAGAAAACAGCTATTAGCAATAGCTACTATTGCTAAAAGTTAGCCACTTATGTGACAGTATCAATATGTTCGCCAAGCTAGCCATTCTTCTTTTTTTTTAATGCAGTTCAGAGTTGGAATACAATGGGGTTTGCTCCACAACTGTCTGGTAGTATGCTGCCCCCCCCCCCCCCCCCAATTTGTTTTGAGTGTGCAATTCGGCCAAGTCTTAGAACCTACACCTTTAAAATTGGTAGCGGTAGTAAAATTGGAAATGATTTCAATTACTTTAAACCATATGTGCTCATACATGACTGTACATGAATCACAGTAAGGACATATTGTAAAAGCAGAACAACGATGCTTATGGGGTCATGTGAAGGAAGGTAGACCGATGAGGGTGAGTGAATGAGTGGTGCCTCCACCTGCAGGCCGGACAGCCCCCCACCACCACCACAGAGGGCTGAATGATGGTGTACGTCCCGCTGTATGGTTGCTGAGCAATGGCAGGGCCCATCTGTGCTGCAGGGTAGCCTGTAGTCCAACAATAACAGAAAGTAACTGGTTTAATGACAATTCTGACAAAAATCAGAAGACACAGAAAATTGTAGAGATAGTGTGAAAGAGTTATTGATACTTCAATTTATTTATTTATTTATTTATTTATATATATATATAATAAAGTTATCACATACTCTTTACACCAGGTCCTGTAACATGGGCCTTTTTAATTAATGATCCCAAAATAATTTGAGATCATTATTTAAATGAATCCAGCCATCCCATGAATCAAATCAAGGATTTTCTTCCCTAATCAATTTGATCGGTCCAGAACGCATTGCCACGGAGGAAATGTGACATATGAGTGCTTCCAGTCACTTTTTCCAGGTATTTTAATATACAGAGCGGATACACAAGGATTCCTTGTACATCATTTCCTAAATAGATTTTTCAACAATGAGAAATGAGAGCTTAGCACATAGTGCCATTGGTTGAGTTATCTGTCCTAACCCACTGTTTGAATGGATATATGGACTGATCATATACGATAGGTGCTCTGGCTTTTAATACTGTGCTTTGGAATCAAACAAATATAATTTTGTTGGGCCTGTCTTCTAACCCATCTCCCTCTAAACATAATCTGGAGGAGGATCTTCTCGATAGGATTTGACTAATATGTTTTAAAATATTCCAGAGAAGACACAGGGTGAGCCTGAAATTTACATGCCTGCCATATGACAATTTACAAGACATGAAACATGTTGCGCTTCCTTAATATGCCAATGCTTCAACTCTTACACTCTGGCGCCTTTACACCTTCATGATTCGTCTTACTATGTAGCAGTCTAATAAAGCTTAAATATATTCATATATATTTAAAGATGAATTAAAGATAATATATAGATCAAGACCCAAACCACATAATATCCTTCAGAACTTTCAGCAATCGACGTCATCATGCCAGAAGAGAGATAAAAATCTTTGCGCCACAGGGTATTCGTTAGGTTATGTTATCGCGACCACCATACTTGCCTTGTCCGTCATGGTAGTGGTAGGGTGGCGGAGACTGCTGGAATCCCGGGGTCGCCGCAGCCGTGGCCGGGATGGCTCCATAGTTGTATTGCTGAGGACTGTAGTCGTACGTCCCCGGAACGCTGTGGTAGGCGGGAGGTCGGTCCGTCTGTAGAAGTGGCTTGCTGTCCACCATCTCCCCCCGACCAGTTGTTGTCTCAAGTTGTCTCCTTTGGCCTTAAGGTTAAATTGTAAGGGGCAGAGTAGTTGTCTTTTTTAAGATGTGCTGGTCTTGTCGCCCGAAGAGTTGCTCGACATTTGTGGAAAAGCAGGAACAACGCAATGAAGTAGAAAACCGAAGCGACAAAATGAAACTTAGACTCTCTACATGCGCCAACTTTGTCCAAGCCAGCAAAACACAAACAGTTGCCAAAATGTCATGAAAAAAATGTTAATGATCGCTCTCAAATTATTAATAGCTAACACATCTTAATTTCCTCCGTGTATGGTCGTTGACAATCAAATCATTATCTTTTAAACACCCAATAAGTCAACTGCAACTCAATAAACGTTTTCTCCTTTTTGTCTGGATTGTCATCATAAGAAAAGCATCATGTGATGCCAGTAACGCCTCTGCGCACACTTCTTAAAGAGACAGCTCTGCAAAATCGCCTGACCTTATATAAATGACTTGTATAATCTATGTCGGTTTGAATTGTCGTTAAAGCATGTACTGTTATACATTACTATTATAATAATTAATTCTAAACAGTATTACTTAATAATTGCCTTATTGGTTAATTAGTTGACCGTATGCAGTGTGGCATATCAATTGTTTCACGGATCTGCTCAAATTAACTTCACTTGTATACTCTTTTATAAATGGTCATTATAGGTAGGCACGTTTTATATACGTCTATATGTTTAGGCAATATTTGACATACAATTCCGCCTTACATGCTTTGGATTGTCGATTTAATGTATGTTTGTATGCACCTTTCTTGTATCTGGCCGTGTTTTTATATATGGCATAATGTTTCTGATGATCTGTAAATGGCTAGGTGCAGATAACCTTCCGTATCAATTAATAAATAAACTGGCGCGGAATAAATAATTTAAGTATGCAAATCTATCAGCAAGGCCCATCGGACAAATATCAACCGTTCCACCAATCAGCGATTACGTTTGCGGCACCAGCAGCGTTTTGGCCAATAAGACACTTGGCTCCTCCATTTCCTGTTGTGGATTCGGAGTTTGAGAGATAAATAATTCCTCTGGTCCATAATGTAAATGTATCATCAGTACTGGGAGGTTTATACAATTTTTTTTTTTTTTTTGTCAAAGGCTCTAAACGTGCATCAAAGCACCCAATACGTAAGTAAACCCTTTTGTGCGTTTTTGTAGTTCATGTGGGACAACTGTTGGAAAGCTTATCCCATGTAAACAGCTTATAGCCGTCATTGCAGGACAGGAATCCCTGAAAACAAATGTATAATAATTTTTTATGGAAGACACGCATAGACCCGTATTATTGAGACGGTTTAAAGGCGATAATTTCCAAACAGGAGCGATGCCACTCATCGGCTGTACCTGATAGCATGACGCGTCTGTTGATATTCCCTTGACAACAACGGATCGGATACCAGTACTCAGGTAGGCTATTGACTTTGAGCACAAATGTCTCTGCGCCATTATTTGGCTATCGATTCTGAATTGAAATACGCCTTAAGTTTATAGCCCATCTACATTTTATGAAGCTGTACTACTACCTACCTATATTTTAGAATGACCATGTCTAGTCTACCTCTTTAGCTTTGTGGCTTCAATCAAAACAAGACAGATCGTGATAGTACGAAGTGAAAATCCAGAATAGCCTATGAATGATCGGAGATTCGACCCGGCTCCTACTACCTCTATACCCAGGCCCACCACCATGCCCATAACGTTGCTGTGGGCGGTGGACGTGTATGGACGGGTGTACAGCCTCTCCACCGCCAGTGGGCGCTGGCAGCGAGGGGACGACAAGCTCTTGGAGCTCAAGCGTGTGAGTGCAGGGAAAGGGCGCAGCTGGGGAGTCGGCTGCGACCACCACGTCTACCTGAACTTGATGCCCAGCGAGACCCCAATCCGCTTCCGGGAGGAGACGTATGAAAACCAGGTATGAAAAGAGTTTATGTAACCCGGCTGCACAGATTTTTATTTTATTGCATACATTTTAAAATGTATCTGGTTGGCAGTCTGGGTCTCTGGCACCTTTTGAAACAAGTCTTTCTCTATTCATGCATATATTACATGTCAATACAACTTTAACAATAATTATTGCAGATATTTGGGATTTTGGTGCTTACAATTTGTTGCTTTCCCCTCACTTGACTAGTGAGGGGTATATCTAAGTAGCGTGTATGGATTATAATATTTACAATACATTGATCAGACGCTTTCATCCCAGGGTAATAGTGTTCCTATGCTTACACGCAGTATGACCTGGCCTGCTGGTCCATCTCTTCGTTGGTGTGTGTGGGTGTGTGTCTGTGTGTAGCGGTGGAACCCGGTGGAGGGCTTCACAGACGTGCTGCTGCCAACCGACCGCTGGCCCTGGAGCGACGTGACGGGGGTGAGCGCCCAGCCCCTCCACAGCTTTGCGTGCCACTCCCACAGCTGGGAGTGGGAGGGGGACTGGTACGTTGACCTGACCTGCGGAGGGGAGCCCAGCCAGACCGGGGTGAGTGGCGGAACACACACATGCATGCACACAGACACACATGCGTGCCTGAACACACGCACGTACACTTGCACAGACATGCATGCCTTGGGCGAGCGCCCAGACAGACACACACACACACACACACACATATATATGTCTATCATCATTAGGGCTGGGAGTATGCGGTGGACTTTCCCGCTAACTTCTCTCCAGAAAAGAAATGGAACTCGTGTGTGCGTCGCCGCCGCTGGATCCGCTACCGAAGATACACTGCACAGGGCAGCTGGGCCAAGGTCGGACAAATTACTTAATAGTAAATATTGTTAGCGTTTCGTTGGTGAAGGGATTAACATAATTTATATTTGGTCGAACCTTTACAGTTATCGATGACTTAATCACCAAATGTCTTTCTAGCATTTGGCTAGCTGGCTAGCTCTATGGTAACCAGACAGACTATCCAGTCCATCATTTCCCTGGTCTCCTCAGATCCCCCTGGACCAACCCCAGAAAGCCCCCCTGCCCCTGTGTGACATCAGCTGTGGGGGGTGGGAGATGAGCGACCAGTCGGGCCGATACCCTTGTCTCTGGGGGGTGTCCCAACAGGGCCAGGTCAGAACCACTTCACTGGCACTTCCTCATTTTTTTGCATTATTATGATATTATTATTTAATTGTTAAATAGCATACATACACTAATTAAAGTGCATAATGAGTAAACTATCTGAATTTCATAATCAGCAAAAACCTAGACATGCATAACAGTGAGTATACTATACTTATCAGAAGGGAACGGTATTGCTGTTCTGTTTATCAAAGAGGATGATTTCGCCACTAGGGAGCAGCATATGACCTCAAGATGTTTCATAAGAAAACTGACACATGCCCCATGCTCTTATGCCTCTGCCCAGTGTTCAAACACATGGTCAGCCTGTCAATATGCCATGGCGATCTTTTAATTGATGGTCTTATCTGTCTATCACTGTAAATACTACCCAACAGAGTGTAAACAGGGGGGCCACCAAACTTGACATTCAAGTGTGTGTGCGGGTGCGTGTGCGTGTTTGCGTGTGTGTGCGTGCGTGTGTGTGAGTGTGTGTGTGTGTGTGTGTGTGTGTGTGTGTGTGTGTGTGTGTGTGTGTGTGTGTGTGTGTGTGTGTGTGTGTGTGTGTGTGTGTGTGTGTGTGTGTGCGCGTGTGTGTGCACCATCCCCAGGTGTGGTTCAGGGAGGGCATCCAGCCCCGGGTCCCAGAGGGGTCCTCCTGGGAGGAGGTGGGAGTGCCCAAGGAGGTGGCCCAGCTCTGTGCTGGCCCTGGAGACCTGCTGTGGGCCCTGCTGTGGGACGGGAACCTGTTGGTGCGCATGGGCCTCAGCCTGGACAGCCCCACAGGTATACACCGCCTGTATCCGTCAGGCCTCATACCTCATGGAATACCCATACAGTGAATACACCCGGGAGGACCACACTACCTCAACTGGTAGAGCACAGCATTCACACTGCCAGGGTAAGGGGTGTTACCGCTGTATCACGCAGGATAGAATATACACTCGCAAAGTATTGTCGGATAAAAATGTATCTGTGGCTGCTCTCTGGCTAATAATAAACATGATTATTAGCCAGAATGGTTGAACATTTTTAAGTGAATAGAATAGAATTGTTTCAAATAGAGTTTTATTTGATCTAAGGGGGGATTTTTTTGTGTACATGCACAGCAACTTGTTAGAGAGATGGCAATAGAGTGGGCAATAACAGAAAGTGCAATCGACATCATGAAGTGTGCGTGCAACAAAAACCCATAACAATCCATTAGAGGCGCATAACAGATACATACCAACACTATAAGTGTACAAGGTGCCGTGCTGTAAGATACCAAACCTGACACCCTGCTGCGCCCCCTTGTCTCCTGGCCTGTCAGGGAGCTCTTGGGTGGAGGTCGAATCACCTGGAAAGGAGGTGGAGGCCCTCCATGTGGCGGTAGGGGTCAGCGTGGTCTGGGTGGTCACTAAGGACTTTAAGGTACATGGATAAAGGGCCCTTATTGTCAAGGTGTATAGGTATGCAGTATCCTAAAGGGGAAATATACAGGGCGCCAATGTGGCAGTATACAGGCTCTTAATGGTGACGGTTCACACGCTTCTCGCATGGCGGTGAATGGAATGAAAGTAAACATGGTTGCTAGTAAATTCAAAATGCAATAAAATGTTGACTCCAAACTGACTAAAAGTGAAAAATAAGGTTTGATGGATCTGGTTGATGCGTGTTGCTGTGTGTTTGTGCGTTTGCCTGACTTCAGGTGTGGTTCCGGCGTGGCGTAAACTCCCATAACCCCTGTGGCTCGGGCTGGATCAGCATCGGAGGGGAGATGATGATGGTGGACGTTGGACTCCACGACCAGGTTGTTAAATGTTTTGCCGACATGCGCGTGTCACCACCATCTGTTACAATGGCTTTAAATCACTTCACAATGCCTTCCCGCAACCAAATCACACTAGCGCTCTACAGTAGGAAGCACCAGAAAACCTGTTTGGTAGTCACATAAGTCATAGGAGATTTCCATTCAAAATTGGAGTTTAAACTTAAATAAGAAAAATATATGGAAAATATGTTTAGATATCGAATAAAGATATATTATTTGTAAATATATTTATATCAGTGGCAGCTGGTGGTTTTTAAAGTGAGGGAGGAAGAGCTGCGCGCTTGGTTGCCATTGGCCTGCTTGCACTGTTAGTGGCGTATGGTGGCATAAGTATGGGAGACTCGAGTTGTTTCAGGGTGTTTTGGTCAACTACAAAATAGCAGGGAGGGATAATTATGTGAACAAAATAGATACAAATCCACCAGTGGCAGCATTCTACTTTGAAAGCTGGTGAGCAGCATGTCTTGGACTACAAGGGCAGAAGGAAAAGAAGGAAAGCCAATTAGTCAAATCAGGCCTACTCTTGATTTGTAAAACTAAATAAAAAGATCTTGGCCTATCGTTGGGTTTATTTTTGTTTATTTTCAGCTACAGTTGTTTCAAGAAAAATGAAGACACAAGAACAAAAGTCATGCCATTCAAAATGCATCATGCTCTGAATCATTCACTAACATCCTTTCCACAATATCTAACAAAATGGTCAGAGTAACAAACGCTTAAAAGAACAACAAGAACATTATTTCACAGCTATTAACATGGGTTGCAAGCCTCACAATGTTTGACGCAAATGTGGATGTTAGTGGTTGTTTCAGAATGTTGGTCATGGTGTTAAAGGTCCCATGACATGCCACCGGGTGTGAGTGTGATTACCCGTTACCAGCCATTTTGTAAATCTGCCCCTTATGACATCACAAGTGGGCGTGTCCACCTATATGTAAACTGGATAGATCAGTCTACCGGCCTACCCAGTGGACTGAGGCAAATGTTGCTCATCTATCCGTCACACATCTAGGTGGACACACCCAATTGTGATGTCACAAGGGGCAGATTTTCAAAACGGCTTGTAACGGCTAATCACACTCACACCTGGTGGCATGTCATGGGACCTTTTAAGCCAATTAAGATTGAGGGACTTTATTTATAGATCAAGTCAATCCTCCTTGCTGTTTGTGTTGCAAAGAAACCAGTGACCTGGTCATACCAAACTGGATTTTTTTAAGTGATTTCAATATTATGGCGTGTTTAGCTCCACGTTTTCGGCACCCTTTCAGACGGCTTGGTAACCCAACGGAGGAGTGCCGAAAAATAGGTAGTCTCAGCGCGGATCTTAGCGCGTTTATTTCGGGAGCTTGCCTAAGTTTTGGCGGTGGAAATGCCAATATAAGCGAACCGAGCCGCACCGCTCCAGGAAACTAACAATTGATGCGAACAGAGCCGCACCGTACCGCAACGAACAGTAGCGCACCGCTCGGTGGAAACGAGGCATAAGACTGAGCTCCAGGTTCGTGGTTCTCGTAGCCTAGACTTGAGGGGATAACCCCTCCCTCTGGGCTGCTCCACAGACAGGGCTCCTGCTTATTGGTTCAGAGCACAGCCAGGGCTCCAGCCTATAGACCTCTGAAGAATAAGTCCCGCCTCCGAGGCTCCCGGTTCCCTCGGTCAAATGTCTTGGTCGTACATAACAAACTCTGTAGGTGGCGAAGAAGTAAAAGCTGCGTCACGTTTTGAACTACACACTTTTTCCATCTAGTTTCTACTGGGTTTTGGATTGTCTGTGCCGTTATTGTAGCATGAATAATCGTTTACTACTTTAACGGCACAAACAATCCAAAAACCCCTCGGACATTTGACTGAGGGTACCGGAGCGCCGGAGGCGGGACTTATTCTTCAGAGGTCTACTCGTGAATAGACTTTGGCGCGATTCAGACCCCTTAGCTAGTCACACCCACTCAGAGGAGGAATTTCCTCCTCTCCCATTGAACCCCATGTTATTCACCGGCCGCCAACACTGCAGGGGAAATGAATGGGAGTCAGTGGAGGCTGAGGAGGAACGTCCTCAAGCAGTAATGTTCAATGGGCGATAGGGGGTGCTAATGTCCCTTTACCCAGGGAAACGAACATTGCCTATACAAAGGCATTAAAGTATTCATATTTAAAGGCATTAATTCAATACAGTAGTCTGGGCAATCTACATTTTTTTATTCTCAACAATGTTAAGAAGTATTTTCCTCCCTCTCCTCACTGGAGAAGCCTCCACTGATTTATATATTCATACATGCATACATTTTTTTCTTCTTATAAGCATCCTGTTCTTTCTGGTGTGACACTCAAATATCCTGCCCAGGAGTCATAAGGTACACTGATCAAGGTGATTGTTGAATCTTAGTATCTGCTGTCTTATAAAAATACTTTTTTATCCATTTTTCATTAACCTTTAAAAGATACAGCAAAAACACCAGCACCATTCACCCAGTGCATGTAAAAAGTGAAGCAAATGTAATTCAGTGTACTGAAGACTGTATGATCACCACACAAAACACAACACAATACACTACCCTGCAACAGTACATATACTGCAAAGCATTCAGTGTACCGCCTCCAGTACTCAGCGTCTCTACACCTGGCTCTCTAATGCTGGGACCGCTTCATCTTACCACCGCTTCGGGTTTCACTGCATATCGGGCTGGGCCAGGGGGACTGTGGGGTGTTTGGAGGTAGGGAATGGGGCAAGGGGGACTGTCATAGTGCTGGTGGTGTTGTTTGGGGGGGGGGGGAAGGCATCTTGTCTTGTCTTGGCTCTGTGTCTCACTGCTGAGTGGGCTCTACTGTCGCATACCTCACACTCGCACACAGACAAACAAGCACATACACACCCCCCCCCCCCCCCCCCCCCCCCCCCCACCACACACCCGCGTCCTCGGCTGTCTTGAAACGCGAGCACGGGCCAGCCGTTTCTGTCAATGCCTCCCAGCACTACTTGCACCCTGAGCCTGGCCATATATATCCCCCGTACCGGCCTGACATATGGGACACTCCCTAATTAGAGCTAGCTGTCCTCATCGTAGCCCATATTTCATACTCCAAGCCAATGGATATGTCGCTGCCCATGCACAGCCCGCTGTGGGCGCCAGCCGTACGGCGTATGGCCAAATAAAGTAGCGCCGGACCGCCTGTGTCTGGCCCCTCAGGATAGGATTAGGTTTAGGTGACCTTTGACCGCAATGCAAACATCAACGTGGCCTTGTGTTTTAATAAACGCCATTGAAAATGTGGCCGGTATGAACAGCAGGTGTTTGTGTGAATGTGAGTGGGTTTACAGTATTGTCCCTCTCGTTATCTGTCTTACTTTGTTTAAATTGTGTGTGTGTGTGTGTGTGTGTGTGTGTGTGTGTGTGTGTGTGTGTGTGTGTGTGTGTGTGTGTGTGTCCCTGGGCATGTGTGCTACATATATTTGTTTGTGTGCATGTATGTGTGTATGTTTGCGTGTGTGTCTGCATGACCGTTTCCGTTTATGTGTGTGTGTGTGTGTGTGTGTGTGTGTGTGTGTGTGTGTGTTTATGTATGTGTATGGTGTGTCCACATGTCTGTGTTGGTGTGAATCTGCCAGGTGTGGGCCGTGGGTGAGGACCGAGGGCTTTATTTCAGGATGGGCGTGACTGCGTCTGAGCCCAGCGGCAGCGGCTGGATTCCCATCCTGGCCCTATGGGGGAACAACACGGAATTAGCCCCACCCAGGTCCGCTAAAACACATGTTCACTGCTACTGCTAGCAACCATGCTACCACTTCTAGTAATGCTTCTACTACTAGCAATCATGCGTTCACTGCTAGTAATGCTACTATTGCTATCACCGCTAGCAATACTGCTGCTGCTAGTTCACACGCTCTGCAAGCAATGCTACTGCTACTGCAAGCATATAGCTATTGATGCTAGCTAAGCAATATTCAATCCTCTGTTTCCAGCCAGTTGTTGTACTACTTCTAATACACACCCTTTTTCTACTACTTTTTAATTGTACTTACAAGCACTGCAACTAATAGCACCAATACCATTCCTTCTACCACAACCAACCACGCGTAAACAATGTATGCGTGTGCGTTGTTTTCCAGAGATGATTTCGGGGGATGTCTGACCGAGGCCTCCCAGGGTTCTGTGTTGAGCTGCACCGACTCAGAATCAGAAGTGGGGCCCGTGGACCAGCCCACCCTCACCACCACCGCCGCCACTCTGGACCCACCTGAGGCCTCCACGACGGCCCCCGCCGATACCCTCTCCACATGCCCCCCTGCGCCCCAGGCCGCGCCCAAGCCTTTCATCCCCACCAGCGACAGCTTCATCACCAGCCTGGTCTCGGACAGAGAGAGATCCCCAGCCGCGCCTCCGTCCCACTCAGAGGCCCCCCCGGGGCAGAGTGGAGGGGAGCCCTTGTCTTCCGCCGGTGCCGCCTCCTTGTCCTCTCCAACCAGCACCACCCCGGTCCAAACACTGGGGAGCACCGCAGAAGCAGGCCAGGGAGCGCTCGGCGTTCCCTGGAGCAACGTGGACCTAGAGGGGTCGGAGGCGGCCAGGAGCGGCCAGACATTGGGGGGAGCGGAGGTGGGTGGAGGAGGCGGAGCCGGGGCGGCAGCCACCTACCCCCTTGGTCTGGATCCTCCCCCGGGGCTGGGGGAGTCGGATGCCCCGGTGTGGGCCTGGATCTCTGGAGGGGGATGTGATGTAGACGCCAGCTCTCTGATAAGCTGGCTCAGCCCCACAGGTAGGGATGAACGGAATTCAGTGTCCCTCAAATGTTTTGTTCATCGTCTTTGATGCAAGAAATGGATCAGTAAAATAATCAAACACAAATAGGTATAGATAGGTAGCCGCATGAAACCAGCTAGATAATTCACATTGTCGATTTTGCAATGAATATCGTTCTGGCTTTGGCTGAGTGCCTGCTTTCTTCGCTCTTGCAAATTCCAGGGCGGAAGTAAAGCAAAAACATCTCCTGCGAAAGCCTCTCGTGCTGATATCTGTTTTTCTTTTATCATCGTTATTTATTATACTTCAGATAAAGCTTTTTTGATTGGCCCATATATTGCTCGACTTTTATTCATCGGACTGCGGCAATCCTAGTTCATCATGAAATGGAATTACCACCCTTGAGGTCTGATCTCTTCTCTTTCTCTTACCTGGTGTTTACCTGTCTGTCTGTTGTATACCCGTCTGTCTTACCCACCTATCAAGCATGTTACAAGTGTGTGTGTCCTTCAGGTGCTCTGAGGAGCTCCATGTCGCTGACTCCTGTTCAGTCAGCTGCTTGGAGTGGGCAGAAGGAATTCCCCAGACAGGAAGTCAGCAAGAAGCCCCTCGAGCGCAGCAACGTAAGATGGACGCCTGCCCTCCTCTTACTCACATGGCCTCGCGCAAGCACTTAGAAGGAAATATGTAATATAATATAATATAATGTAATTGTATTATAATTATTATTACTGAAGAGTGATTTTGCATTTTTGATACAGCTTGTTAGTATCCTCCCATCCCACACTTCTGTATAAAATGAGTTTGCTATGCTTGGAAATTATCGCACTGAAAACTGCTATTGTGGTTAAGTGTCTCACTTAACCACAATAGCAGTTTTCAGTGCGATAAGTGTCTCACTTAACCTTACAATCATCATGGAATAGGTGTAGCTATTAACTGTTATAACTTACCAATATCACTACATCAGTGTATGTTTTTTAGAACACTATTTTAATGGGATGAACCTCTGCGTCCCACGGTGCAGTCGGTGTGGATACGCAGTGGAGCTCTTCGCTGGTGGAGGGACTGGAAGCCCCAGCGTTGGGTAGATGTGAGCGTAGCTCTGGAGCAGTCCACGGACTGCAGCGGCAGGAAGGACTGCATCTTCTTTATCTACTACACCCAGTATGACGAGAAGAAGGTTGGTGCCACTGGTGGTGGGGGATACGGGAGGGGGCTTGATGAGGTCGTGCTGGTGCTGGAGGTGGTGGTGGTGCTGGAGGTAGTGGTGGTGCTGGTGGTGGTGGAGGTAGTTGTGCTGGTGGTGGTGGTGGTGGTGGTGGTGGTGGTGGTGGTGGTGGTGGTGGTGGTGGTGGTGGTGGTGGTTGGGAAGGTTGTGATGGTTTTAGTGGTGGTAGGGTTGGTGGTGATGGTGGTGCAACAGGTAGTGATGGTTCTGGTTCTTCAGTTCAGTTCAGTTTAACTTTACTTTGTTGTTGTCTGGTTGTTCTACGGGTAGTTATGGTACCGGGTGCGGTGGGCATGATGATCCTGGTTGTAAGGGTGCTACTGTTGGCGGTGGTGCTACTGGTAGTGATGGTACTGGTTGCAGTGGTGGCGGTGCTTGAACCTCATTCACCCTCTAACTGTGACCTCACCATGGCAGCTGTCGCATGTTGTTTACCCCTTCATGTTCAGTCAAAGACATCAAAAAGGAGCGGGTGACGTATTCTTAGCTCTGTCTCTTCTCCACCCAGAGAAGGCTTGTTTACCTACCTCCCGGTTTGGATGTTGGACGGGAGCAACAGACGATGCAGGTCCCCTGCGCAGCTGCTTGTCCTTTTGCTGTGTTGTTGAAGTCAGACCAGCTGATAATGTAATTCCCCCTTGAGGAAACGTTTCCGAGCCAAACACGCACTTGACTCTTCAGCCACTCACCATCAGTAGTTAGGGTTAGTGTTTACTGGTACTGCATTCAACTTTATCTCTTCTCTCATTCGCCCTCTGCTTTCTCTCTCTCCTTCTCTCTCCCTCTCTCCCTGCCTCCCACCCACCCACCCTCCCTACCGTACAACATGTTTTGCACTACTTTGCTACGCATCTTTTTGAAGGCTACCATTATTTTGCTAACATTCGGTAACATTGATTCATTGATTAGTATCTTGCTCTAATCTTCCGTCAAAAACTAGCGTTCAACCAATCCAATGAAAACAGTATTTTTTGTCATCTCAATCTCTTCCCCTATCTCTGTGTCTGTCTCTTATCACGACCTGCCTCGACCGCCGTTCCACCACTGTGGGCCCTCCTCTCTCTCTGTCCTCCACCTCAGTACCTGCATGTGTTCGTCAGCGAGGTGACGGCCCTGGTACCGGTGCTAGGGGACTGCCACCACGCCTTCTCCGTGTACACTGCCCAGCGGACCAGGCGGCGAGGGCCCCTGCTGCTGGCGGCCCCCACGGACCAGGACATGACCGACTGGGTGAGGGGAAGGGCCCTGCTGCTGAGGGGCCAAGGGTACTACCTGTAGGGGGCCAAGGGGTATCTCACGCCTTGCCTGTATCTGAATTCACTGCAAGACTGCAAGATTTGGAATGAAAGCGTCTACTAAATAGTTAAGAGTTAAATACATTAAACACAGTTGTGAAGTTGCTGTTAGGCTCCAGGTGCCATAATGGTTAAGGGAATTGACCTGGGATCACCTGGGACCATTTTGACCAATCAGAAAAGAGTTTAACAATAACCACTCTTCCACAAGAAATACCACTTCGCCAGTGGTTGGATTTTTTTTACGGTTGTTCATTTGATGACATATTGCATACCACCGTTCCTTTTAAAAGGGCTGAATTATATCAAAGCTATAGTTTAAGAAGAATGAAGGTGTATTCTTTTTTTTTTGTTCTAACCTGAAAACTTTCTCAGCACAGAAGAACTTCTCACCCAGTGTACTGGCTGTCTGTGTCTGTCACTCTCCCCATGTGTTTAGCTCTCCCTGCTGTCCCAGTGCTGCTGTGAGTGGAGGGGCATTCGCGGTCCCCCATCCAGACAGGCCCTGTGGTCCACCACCTCCAAGGGGGACATCATGGTCCACGAGCCCTCCCCCCTCCTAGAGACCGCGTCACACCCCCTGGCCTGTGAAGCCATGTGAGGCACTGAGCTCGTCTATCCCTCTGCCTCTCAGTCTCTGTCTGTCTGTCTCTCTGTCTGTCTGTCTCACAATGTCTTTCTGTCTGGTCACCATGATTTCTTAGTCCTAACTGCTTTTCATGAGACCACTAGAAGTAGAGACCATTAATAACCAGCAAAGCTTTTGGAAATGATTGTATGTGTGTGTTTGTGTGACCAACTGCTAACCTTGGAGGTAGGTGTGGCTAATGCTGGATACTAACTCTTTGCTAGCATTTTGTCCTAGCTCTGTTTGTCTTTGCTTAAGCAAAGGTCTAATGCTGAGTGCGAACACTGCTGCTAACACTAACAATGGCTTCCGCTGGATGCAAGGTTCTGGCGGCTGGTCCCGGGACATCTGCGCTGTGTCCAGTCCAACAGTCTCGGGCTAGTGTGGGGTATTGGGTGGGATGGTACCGCCTGGGTCTACAGCCAGCCCACCAACCCAGGTAACCTAGCCCTCCCTTTTAAACCCCTCCCTTATGTACACATGGGTCTTGTCACTTATAGTAACCACGAAATTAGTTATCTCTGCTCTTTAGATTGATTAATCTAACTCTCTGATTCATCTGATTCAAAATCTTTTTTTGTGTTGTGCTGTGTTTTGTCCGCTTTATTTTAATAAAGAGATTGAACTTGTATAAGCAACTTATAATCATCAATCAATAAATCAGCTCTCAGCACTTAAAAATTGTTTCCCTAAACATGCACATGTATGTTTCAGCCATGGATGTGTTTATTAACTCTCTATCTTTGCAGAGGGAGCTACAGTTCAGATGCAGCCTCAGACAGACGTCCGGTGTATTCACGTGTATGAAAACCAGAGATGGAATCCAATGACTGGATACACAGATAGGTATACCCATAGAACAGTAAGCCTTTTCCCTATACACCCCAATAAGTCCCAGTGCCCTACTATGCTATGGTATTTTATGAGGCTGGTGTTTAATCAGGCCTGGGATTTTAAAGGATAGAGTGTATTGGTAAGCGTGTTCAACTCCTAGCTGAAAGGTATTGAGTTTGATCCCCCAATGTCTGCATGCCTACCTGTAGGCATCCTGGAGCAAGTTTGGAAAGCCCTACCTGCTTACTGTACGATTAAAAGCGTATTGTAATACAATTTGTGTGTGTGTGTGTGTGTGTGTGTGTGTGTGTGTGTGTGTGTGTGTGTGTGTGTGTGTGTGTGTGTGTGTGTGTGTGTGTGTGTGTGTGTGTGTGTGTGTGTGTGTGACCTCCACCAGGGGTCTGCCCACCGACAGGCCCATGTGGAGTGATGAGAGTGGGGTAAAAGAGGGCACTAAGGCCAGCACGCCTCCCCCCTCGCCTCAGTGGAGCTGGGTGAGTGCTGGTCCTGATAACCTTTACCACTGATTGCCTGTGACTGCACTGCCCAACTATTTAAACCTGGTAGCACAGCAATTGTTGTGTTATTTGATTGGAGGACTTCATTATACTCACTTGTCAGTCCCATTGGATGAAATTGTTTGTTAAATGATAAATGTTGAATGTAAATGATACTGCGGCTGTGATACTTCAGTCAGTATGTGTTTTCATTACGTAAGTGTGACATTTGGTGAACCACTAACAAGTCACACGGCTGAGCAGGCATTTATGACCCTTTGGCCTTCCAAACACGTGTCTGTGTGTGTGTGTGTGTGTGTTTGTGTTTGATATCTCATGTCAACCTGTTTCATCCTTTCACCCGCATGTGCTTTACTCCACCGGGCTCTCACATGATTTTGTATGAATATGTTTGAATGAGGTCTATTGGACAGTAGAGAAGTAGTGTACGCTAACATTTATCATCTCCCTTCTCTTCCCTGCAGGTGACGGAGTGGGTGGTGGACTACAGCGTCCCCGGAGGAGCAGACAAAGATGGCTGGCAATACGCTGCCGACTTCCCTGTGTACGTTGTAGAGAGAGCGAGAGAGAGTTTGTGTGATTGAAGCTTGTAAATAGAGTTGTCTGTATAATATTGACCACTTTGTGTTCATGTGTGAACAGGACGTTCCACGGACACAAGACCATGAAAGACTTTGTACGACGCAGGAGATGGACAAGGTCATCAGACACACTCACTCAGTCACTCACTCACTGACACACACACACACACACACACACACACACACACACACACACACACACACACACACACACACACACACACACACACACACACACACACACACACACACACACACACACACACACACACACACACACACACACAGAGAGTCAATCTCTTCTTATTGACCACGATTGCTTGTTCATCTGTGCCAAAAAACAGGAAGTGCAGGATCACCCTTAGGGCACACTGGCAACAGGTCCCGCCCATCCGTTTGAGTGACATCTCACTGATGCCTTGCCTGGCCCAGAGCAGGATGGAGCAGGTCCCGGTCTGGGCCTTGAGTGACAAAGGGGACGTCCTGTGTCGCCTGGGCGTCGTCCCCAAAAACCCAGCAGTGAGGAAACCATTGTAACTAGGATCTGAAGCTGAATTAGAATCAGCTACTAAACATTTATTTTCATGAAAGTGAATAAGCATAAGTGATGACATTATGTAAGGGATAATGTATAGAACGGTCATTGGGGCTTATTTTCGATAATGACCGGCGTTCTATACATTATCCCGCTAATTAGGCGGCTACTTGCCAAAATGAAAAAGTAACTTCACAGTGTGTATTTTTTCAATGTATTTGTTACCATTTTCATTGTTGATCAGCATAGAAATAGTTTGCCAAAGACGTTGATGTCGTTTAGCAACCGAATACGCTGGGGTTGATAATTACCGGACTACTTGTGGAGTGCATGTGAATGGAGCGTTCTACAGCATTAAGAAGAGCCGTATAATAAATATATATATTTTCGTCCTACCTGTCATTATAAACAACCAATCATAATCATTGATTTTGTGTGCGGTCATGTAGGGTACTTCCTGGCTCCACGTGGGTACAGACCAGCCCTTCAAGTCCATCTCCATCGGAGGAGCCAATCAGGTGTGGGCCATTGCCAAGGATGGAGCTGTGTTCTATAGGGGGTCCGTGTCGCCCCAAAACCCAGCAGGTCTGTCATATGGTTTTGAATATCTTTGTTCATTTCCAATGTGAAAAAAATGTATTTAACAGTGTGCCGTCCTCGGTATGTCTACTGTCCCTGACAGCCAGCTAAACTCTTTCCCAAAACACCAAGACTCTTCAGATGTATTTCTCACTCCCACAGGTTCATTGGAAGCACGTGGGAAAGGGTGAAACTGCAACACACAAATAAAAAGGCAGAGAAATCAGAAATCTCATTTGTACTCATCTCAAACTAATTAGCAAGAATATTTACTTGTAAACAACATTATTTGTGGTCATTGCAGCCAGGCGCGTGCTGTCCATATGGGCAGGTGGGGCAGCGAACTACTTGCAAAAGCATGCTCCCAAAAAAATTGTTCCTCATCAAGTCTATTTTTAATAATGTGAATTTCACATTAACTATCTACAGTTTCTGTAGGCTTTCAGGTTATTTTGGTCTGTTGACATCAAATTTTGGATGATGGTGGCGATTCTAGAGTTTAACGTGTCATGTAATGTGGGGCAGTACAGCTCAGCTCAGTGTTCCTCCGTATGTTTATTGCATAACCCTGCAGGCTGCAATAAGAAATGGAATCCGCGCTAAAGACGCCTATATGGTAGTAGTAGTAGTCTGCCCCATGGTCATATTCTAGAACTGTTGTTGTTTTAACTCAAATTATTCCACGTGTATCTTTCGACGTTTCTATATCAGATGCAGATATGGCGAGCAGTGTTGCACCTCTGATTAAGTGTTGAGTTTCTGTTAAAAAAAAACATTTGAGAGGTTAAAATTGGAAGAGAAGTTAGAAATCAAACAACTTGGCCCAGACAGACCGGACATTAACATTATCTAAAACACGCTGTGTTTTGTTTCCCATGTCTACTTTTTCGAGCAAGTATGTGCATAGGACAAGGGGATATATGGACCACTGGTGTGAGTGATGTGAAGTGTGTGTATATACAAATTGTGGGTGTGGTCATACGCCAGTAGTTTCTGCCCCACTGAGATTTAGGGTCACCGCAGGCTACTGATTGCAACACTATTACCGTCGTCAAATGACCCACGTGTGACTTAACCTGGCATTCGTTTAAGTGTAATATATTTGGACTATCTTGAGATGAAAGCTTTACAAACTCCACACTAATGTCAAAATAGCGACAAACACTTTAAAATGAAATCAAAATACGAAGAACACATACCAACGATGCTACGTAAAGCACAAGACGCCGACAGATTAGACTAAATTGTTCTGGATATAACAGACTTGAACTCCAGGAAGTGTTTACTTTACGCGATAGGCCGATTAGAGCCATGAATCTTAAAGTTCGCATCTAATTCAAATTAGGAGGAGAGGCGGGTTAAGGAGGAGGGTGGGGGTGTGGCCCTGAGCAGCTTGCGGCCACGGTACCATGCGCTCTGTTTACAGTGGATGTATCGCAATGGCGAGGCGCACACAGCCTTTGGCCGTGTTAGGTAAACATTCTAGAACACTCTTGGTGCTCCGGGGGAAGTCCTGGAGCTCTATATCTAAATAATATCATATTATACATAGATATCTATATCATATAATATATATTATCACAGCCAAAAGCTGTGTGCGCCTCCAAATGATATTATGAATCACAAACGACTGCGTCGGGTTCTCCGACGTCTCTGGTTCTTCCACTTCCTCATCAATCTGAAGTAGACTGAACCATGACATGGAGAAGAAAGGGATTGTTGCCCGCGATTGTTCCTGCCGGAGCCCCGCTCCTCGCTGCCCGCTGCCACGAGGCACCACCTCATCAAGGCACCACTGCCATGGGGCGCGCTGCCCGCTGCCAGTGGTGCCAGTGGTGCCAGTGGTGCCAGTGGTGCCAGTGGTGCCAGTGGTGCCAGTGGTGCCAGTGCTGCCCCGCGGCGGTGGTGCCTCGGCAGCGGGGCTCTGGCGGTGGACAATCACCGTCAATCCCTTTCTCCATTCTACCCGTACTTCAGGGAGTCAAAGCCAAAGTTCCTCTCACCCAATTCCTTCTCAACCATGGCTGAGATAACCCCCACTACGAGTCTCGGGGAAATACCAGAGAGGTCAGAGAACTTAGTGTTATGCGCCATAACAACAACTGCAGAACGGTTATCCAAATAACAAAAGAAGTGAACACTTGCGTTACAGTGTGTGTGTATTCACACACACGCATGCCGCTCACATGGTCGTAGCTCATTGCACAAAGCAGAGAAAGGGGAGGTAACATGTCACGTATGACGACATACGGGGAAAAATGTTTTTTCAGGCAGAGCAGGATAACTAGTGCTGATTTTACACCTAACGCCATTAGCTACTGGGGGACCATAGGCAGGCTAGGGGAACTCATATTCATATTCGTTAGAAAACCTCATAAAGTGACATTTTCATGCAAGGATCTTTAAAGTAAACAAGCCCTGAATAGAAACACATAGGAAATGCATATTCCTGGAGCACATTATAATTCTGTAATACTGACTAAATGCAAAGCATGCATTCCCCATCTGTAACATTAAACGTAATGCTCTTAAGACATTTTCTGACTCATAACAAAACAAACAGTTATCAAACAAAGGAATTGCATATGAAACATGAAAGTAAATGTGTAGTTCATTATGTTTTTTAACTTATTGATTTTGGCATGATTTAAACGTCTATAGAAATGTTGAAATGTTGCTCTCTCTGAAGAAACACTAGGCTCTAAACAAATCTGTTTCTAAAATCAGCTTTTATCGAGTGTTTAGATTCAGGTCATGTTTCAGGAATTCAAATGAGCCTGTGCCCCTGCAGGAGAGTGCTGGTACCACATCCCCAGCCCCCCAAGGCAGACCCTGAGGCAGCTGTCTGTAGGGCGGACCTCTGTCTTCGCCGTGGACGAAAGCAGTGAGTAGCCAATCACAGCCGTGGAGGAGAATGAATTAGAATTGGAGTAGGACAGGTTATTTGCTCTGATTTCAGCTTGGAAGTGAATCTCTCTCTCTCCCTCTCTCTCTCTCTCTCTCTCTCTCTCTCTCTCTCTCTCTCGCTCCCTCTCTCCCTCTCTCCCTCTCCCCCTCTCCCCCTCTCCCCCTCCAGGTAACCTGTGGTACAGACAGGGTCTGACACCCAGCTATCCCCAGGGCTCTGCTTGGGAGCTCATCTCCAACAACGTGACCAAGGTGTCTGTTGGACCACTGGACCAGGTCAATATCAGCATAAGTAACCTCTCAATACTGAAAGATGGATCTTTCAATGGATGGATGTTGCATTTTTTTTTTCTGTCAAGAAATTTGATTTAATAAAAATATATATATATAATTTCCCTATGCTGTAGTTCTTTCTGTATTTTTAACATTTCAACAGACTAAATTAGCTGAGTCTTGCTGAGTTCTGCTTCCTTTTCCCTGTCCCCTAGGTGTGGGCCGTAGCAGATGGGGTCGAGGGCTTCCCGGCTGAGGCTCCGGGAACGCTCTGCCACCGGGTGGGCGTGGGGCCCATGCAGCCCAAGGGCCATTCCTGGGACTACGGGATAGGGGTGAGCCCTCAGCTAAACCATAGTAGTAACCCATGTCAGCTGGCACTCTACCCGTCTGTGTCTCGGCCAACATACTCGACCAGTTGTGGGCCGTTTGAAATCGGCACTGGTGAGGTTGTCTCACGAATCTGAAGTTGTGGAAGGTTTCAACCCACAGTTGCCGTGCCAACTCGGCATACCTTTTGTATTAATGTTCAGGTTTTTTTCGACTCCCTGCAATGAAAGGGACTGGGTTTGATCCCCAGTGACTTATCCCTAGAGCAATATGCTCCAACACATAGCTACTTAAGTCATGTTTGCCTGTAATACTACTATGTATGTTAATTATGGCCACTATTGCACTCTTGACCATCCCTGGAAGGATGATCCCCCACGCTGCGTTCCTTCTCAAGATGTCTTCCTTGTTAATTAAGAGTTTTTTCACCTTTTGGGGTGCTAGGGGGTATCATAAATATATGGCTGTAAGGCCTCTTTGAGATCTGAATCTGAATGTACTGCAAGTTGATTTGAATGAAACCGTTTCCTGAATAACTAAATAGTAAATAGAACTAAGTCCTGAACATGCTTGGATGTAAAAGTTATCGGTTTTGTGTGTGTGTGTGTGTGTGTGTGACAGGGAGGATGGGAGTACATCAGTGTACGGGGCAACGCCATGGAGCCGGCACGCACCATTGTCCCTGCTGCCATAGCAACCCAGCAAAGCCCCCTGCCCCCCCCGACCAGGGAGAACGGGAGTGCTGTGGGTGTGTAGAACACCCTCCTTCTCCCCTAGCTTGCTCTCCTCCTCCTCCTCATGTACTAGTCTCCTTGCCTTGTCTCTTCTCTCCTTTTCTCTTCTCCCCTCTCACCGCATCGTCTCATCAAATGTTCTTTCTGTTCTCCTCTCCTCTCACCTTCTCTCGACTTACATCCTCTCTCCCTGTATCTGCCTCAGTTCTACTTGTGCCTGTGTCCCCCCCCATTGGCCCTCAAACCCCCTCAAGGAATGACTGAATGAATGGATGGATGGATGACCCTACCGGTGTGCTCCTGCACAAGTGAAGACGATGAAGAGGATGATGCTGGCATTGGTGATTATGGGGAGAAGATCTCAGACTGTTAATGTTTCCATCATCAGCAATCGTCTAATTGCTCAATACTTTTGAAAGCACGTCACTATATTGAAAATGAGGCACAAAAATGTACATTACATACATGTGTATAGTGCATATGTCAATATGCACAACAAGAATCAAGTCCTGTATTATTGTGCAGGGCTCATTAAAGATGTGTTGCATCAGCTGTTGCTGGGCAGTTTGGTTAGAATGGTATCCAAGTGGACAGCTGGACATTTAGTTGGGACTTGTTAATTGGTTGCTCCACTCGGATGTAGGAGGAGTCACGATTACTACAACGGCAAAGGGAACGCATATTCCTTCTTCCTGAATGACATGCATATTATCACCTTGGTTTCCGTCACGTTGAGCCCTCTGACGTGTCAGTGCTGAAAATGGCTGTACTTCAGCATGACGGTAGTACTTGACTTGAGATCTTTGGACCTCTATACAAACCCCATAACTGCAGAGTACTTGAACGCATTTCGGTGTTCCGATTTTGTATCCTTCTGAAATCCTTCCCTTGAGGTTCTAGCTTTCAATACCGTATCTTTCAATGAGGTTTACTCAAATTCACCTACATTTCATCACCTAGGTGTGTAGAATCTTGTTTGCTGTTTAATGTTTGCGTTTGTTGTGTGTTAATTTATCACATTTGTGAAATGTGCTTGTGAATTTATTTAGTTTTGTCTGTTTTGATTCTCTGGGCTGCTTGTTAGGTCAATAGAGCATTCTGACTTTGTGTTCTCCCAACAAAATAAAATATATACATTTATCAAACAATAAAAATCTATACTAAATCAATTAGCTTCCTTCCCCAGAAACATATCCCATAATGTTTTCTTCTCAGTATTATTTGCTTCAGACCCAGTTTAGCCCTGAAAGGTCAATCTGTAAACAGCAGGGCTGAGCAACAATACCACTTCTACTGTACTCTAAACTAGGGGCTTCCGGCTGTGAAATTAAACATAAAACCAGCTTCGCCTCCTGTCATTATTCAACAATAAATTTGGTAAATATGCTTTATACTTGGGAAATTATTCACTGTCTTGTCAATTAGCAGATGCTTTTATTCAAAGCTACTAAGTGAGTTCAGATACAGGTCATTACGAGGTAGGGCAATTTGCTATATAATGCCTATGCATAGGCCGCAGACATTGGGTTTTGAACTCCAAACCTTTCAGCTACAGCTGTACAACACTAGGCTGTCCTGCCAGACAGCTGGCTCAGAGCAAGTGGGTCTTCCACAACATGCCCTAAAGATGTTTTACAGACATTAACCATTGTCAAAATACACCTTAGACTCTAAGGTGTATTTTGCTAATTTTATTTTGAAAATTTGACAAATTACTGAATGGAATTAGTCAAATTAGTAATTTGAAGTCTTTTTACCGTTTACCTTAGCGAGCACATTCATTAACAGGACTAATTTGGAGTTGTGTTACCACCACACATATCCAACCCCAGTTAGAAGTACATTTTGCATTTATTTCCATATTAAACAGTGTAATTATAAACAATTAATTCAATTACAATAACCATGATCAATGAAATAAAAATATTTGTATTAAATCTACAAGTTCAAAGGACAATGAATTTCCACATTAGCTGTGTGTGTTAATTTAACAGGATCTAACCAAAGCTAACCCACGCTAATGACAGTGATATGTTGCTTTTTTTGCGTTTTTAATTTTGTACAACTCCTTAAATTACAAAGTGAAACCTCATACCTAGCACTCAATTACATAGTTTCCCATTAGCAGACAAAAAATATATACATCAGTATAGTTCAACATTAAGAAACACTTCTCAAATGTGCAAGATTAAGCAAATGTATACTGTAGTTGAAAATAAAACGAAAAAGATCTCTTAAATAAAAACGTTCAAGTTAACCAGAGTTGGCTGGTGGATTTAAACAGGTTTAAAAGTTGTCTTGAGATACAGTGTGTACTGTACAGACTATCCTGACTATTCGCTACAGGTGAAGAGCTATTAGAGATATATATATCTATATCTATATCTAGAAATCGAGATAAGAGATATATGTAGATAGATATATATATAAAGAGATATATATAGCGATAGATAATCACCAAATGACAACTTATAACAAACGTGTAATGGACAAGCTATGAAGAGATTATACCCCCCATAGAGTTTGGAAGAACTCAGTTTCAATGCATTTACATAAACACAGAGACACTGTATAAAAGATAAAATGAAAATCTCTTTGATCGTCTCGTCTGACATTTCCATTAAACACATTTACTATGCCATACTTCAACCACCTATAAAGTCATGCATGATTCAATGGTATGGCAAATAAAAAGGTAGTTTGTGTGAGAGAAGGGGGCGTCCTAATCTTTTTTGACTTCTATTAAGAGGTAACTGTATTAGAAGGGTTCTCATTGAGCACAGCATTTGGGTTGACATAGTAAACCAAATGCATCTGAGGACCCAACAGAAGAAAATATATTTAAATAAGTTCCCGCACCACCCCATGTACAATGCTGCCTTGCCAATCATCCTATGAACTCGATACACACCATTTCACCAATGAATTCATTGCACTTGTTTTACAGCCTTAATTTTACGTGACGGATGAACAAAAATTATAATAACACTTACCTTCTATACAAATTATTATTTGATGTGTCATCTACAGATTTTATTGTGACAGTGAACAAAGGAGTGCCATTATGATTCATGCCATAACCGCGATTTCATTTAGCAATTGGACAAACCCAAAATTAAACCATCAACAGATGCTTCAAACTGTATCAATAAATAATCTGTTTTTAGTTATTGAAATATCATAATTTAAATAATTTTTAGATGAAAGCATATATTCATTCTACAGCTTCCTTCTAAACCTACTTTGCTGAGCTGTCTCAATAAAATGCCATTCCTCAAAATAATGATATCCACTTAAACACAAAAGTCCAGAGAGTGCGTGTTATGAGTGTGTGCATATGTTGCTGTGGAGACATTCTGTACATGTTATTTAAAAAGTCATCTTTCTAGATACTGAACACACCTGAAAAATAGGTTAAAAATCAACAACGGAACAAGAACCATTCCTGGAAAGAAAAAGGCAACCATTAATAATCGCACAATGTAGTGAAAAATAAAACTGTGAAACATGGGCTTATTCCTTTGGGGCTGTACACAAAGCTTATCAACAACTTACTCACAATCCCCCCCCCCCCCCCCCCCCCCAAAGAAAAAAAAACAACAGACAACTCACGTGATCCAAGTATTTTTTTTTTGGTGAAAAGAAATGGCGGGAAAGGATTGCATAAGCCAACACAAGAGAAGAGGCAGTTTGCGACGATTAGCGTGACGCATCCTTAAAGCAAACGTGAGAAGGACACCAGACCCAGCTTAGTGTTTGTATGTTGGTTGGTTTGTTCCTGAAGGGACAATAATTGCACTGGTAGAAAAACGAAATGCAGGACATGAAGGTTGAATATCGCCAGAGAGGTGATGAGGGCTGAGCGATGCGATTGCGTTGACGGTTCCTAAATCGCTACGAGGAAAGTGTTTTTTTATTTTTATCTGCTATGGCGAATGTAGCCATTCGTTTGTACAGTAGTAGTAGTTCTAGCAGTCCTCCTTCAGCAGCTGTTAAGCCTGAGAGAAGCACCCATGGGTGCCCACATCACCATGAGACCAGTCCTAGTTCTGAAAGTGCGAGCGATGAGTTAGATCAGAGCAGTGGCACCCCTTCTAGCCCGCTAGTCCTTGTCTCCATCTTCACTGCTTCCTACAATTGAAATGGAGGACAAAGATAAGAACAATGCATCATCGAATTGTGTTAAAAAAATATATATTCACAAGTGTGAACTTAAGTCAGTCATTCAGATACTTCTTTGATAGCAAATTTAAAGCATTAGTAGACTATCAAATTATTTTCACAGCAAGATGAACTGGAAGAGCATCCATCGGCATTTAAGAGGAGCCATCTGAGACGCTATAGACAGTTGGTGGCATTCCACCGGAAAATAAAATGTACCTACATTCAAATGATAAAGAAGGACACGCTCTAGAAAGACCTGACCTGATATTGGTCAGGTTCAATTATCTCCAATGTGTCAAAGACACTCTTTGATACCTTTGAGATAACGGGGCTAGGCTTTTTGTGAATATGCGCAGCGCCCCACTCACCTCCTTGTTCGATGTCCGAGTCTGTGAGGTGTGTAAGGGAGAAGTTTGCGATGCTAGCGGGTGAGATCGAGAAGCGGGAGTAGTTGGGCGAGGGCGTCCACGTGGCCTCCGGCTTGCGGCCGGCGGCAGGGGGAGGGCAGAAGAAGGAGGAGGAGGAGGCCGCTTCGGAGGAGGGTGATGCCTTTGACAGGAACGAGGAGTCTGTGGAGGAGGTGAAGTCGTCGTCCCACTCGAAGCCTCCGCCTGCCGTGACAAGGGGGCGGGGGTCATCAGGAACTACGTCTGACCGCTCGGCCATGGACGGTGGGTTTTGCGTGGGAATCTTCCCTGGAGCGATGTACCCCCCCCCCCCCCCCCCACGTTTCACTTACCCTCTTCATCGGTGGAGCTCTCAGAGTTGGTGAACCTGTTCAGGTAGCTGGCAGTGGGCACCGGGCTGCTGAACTCAGACACCTGGCTGCTGGAGCCCGCAGAGTGGTCGCCTAGCTCTTTAGTCGGAGTTTCCTGAAATCGAAAAACAGAGTTGTTTCCAATCAGAAATTATAGGAGGATATCCAGATTTTCCTGAAAAAAAAAAATTCATCCAGGAAACAAACACTATCGTACCTGGTCGAAAAGGTAGACGGTAACATCATCAAAGAAGGATACGGCTCGCCTGGAGTTGTCCGTTGGGGTACCTGATGTGGAGGGCGCTGGGAGTGTTTTAGATGCTACATTGAGGGTGGGGGGCTTTAGCAGGCTCTTAAGGTTTTTGGCGGCGCGGTCGTCCGAGATGATGAGGGGAACAGGGTGGACGGTGTCGTCCTCACTCTCAGAGCTTGAGTCCTGCAGCCGGTAGGCCCGCATGTCGTCGTCTGAGTCGTCGCTGTTCTCATCCTCCTCGTCGGCGTCCATCCCGTCCTCCTGTCCGTCCATCTCACGCCGCCCCAGGAAGCGGCCCTCCACATCGCGCTCCCTGATCTTGACACCGTCGCTGGCATAGGTCCTGGTGAGTTTGGGGTGAGCCATGTTCTCTGAAGGGGGAAGTTTCTTTGAGGTAGCAGAGGGATCTCGGGAAGTGGATTCTGGATCATCCGTTCGAAGGCCGGACTCATGTTGAGCTGAGGACTTCTTTAAGTCCACGTTGTTTACATCTGTGTTATGGCCCTCTGCGGACCCCTTCGCCTCCTTCTCATGGATCTCCTTAGAGTCTATTTCTGCTGAATACCCTTCACCTTGAAGAACCAGCGGTCCTCCTACATCAGCCATCGCCACGGCAGCCGCAGAGGACTCATGTTTAGAAATAGTGGACAAATATTCCTCCACCATGACCTCAGCTGATGAACCACCTGAGGAACTGCTGGCAACGTCAGCAGCATTCAGTACCCATAAGGTTTCAGTAGTGCTTTCAACCGCGTTAACCTCGTCCAGCTTCTTCTCTGGTTCCGATTCGTTGTCTGAGAAGTATGCAGAGTCCCTGTAGCTACCAACCACGAAGGGCTCTCCAACAGCATCTATGTGCTCTGGTGGCTGATCCTCATCCACCTCATTCTCCTCGTTCTGACCACCTATTGCGTTCTCCACTTCAGAGATGATGATTTCTGGAGAAACGAGTGACGCAGCAGCTTCAAGATTCTCTGCGTCCTTCTCCTCCCCCTTAGGATCACTAATGCCATTCTCTACCGGGGATTGGTCTCTGCCAAGGAGCTCAGAGTTCCATTCTGGAGACTCCAGGTTCTCAGTCTCATACCCACTGTCTGCGACTTTGCAGGGAGGCCTGAGTTTTTCAGGAGCTGCGAGACCGTTGATCTCTTCAACCTGGCCGCCCATTCTGTGGATGTCGAGAGAATCTAAGGAGTCAGGCGTCTCTGCTGAGTTATCCACCGTTGGGAGAGTGGTTGAGACGCTGTCCTCCAGTAAGGAGTCCTGGCTTATCTGGTCTAGGGAAGGCCCTGATACTAGCAGAGAAGATCTAGTAGGAGGAGCATTGCAGTCATCTGTGAAGGATTCTTCTGGGTCTGACAAGACCGTTTCAAGTTCCGCCTCCACGTCATCGATGAGTTCACTAAAGAAATCATCGCTTGTCAGGGCTTCGCTGTGGCCGTTGTCTGGAAACGTGGTTTCAAAATCATCGGGGTGGTTAACGTCAAATACACCCAACCTATCATCAGAGATTCCACAGTCATCCTTAAGGTCCGGGATGATGGCGTCCGTGCACAGAAGGTCTAAATTGGCACATTCAGAAAATCCAAGAGTGGAGTGACTTTCAATTGGATCAACGGGAACCTCAAATCTTTCTGAGGCCATACCTGACTCAATACCTGTGTCGGTGGAACACATTATACTGAAGTCTTCAGCAGACAAGTTATTTTTAACCTGCAGCTGGTTGTCCATGACATCGTCTGTGATTACTACAATAGAAGGCAACGCCGTTTCATTTTCGACCAGAGTCAGACAGAAATTCCCTACGCTGGATCTCGAATTCTGACTGGGGGATAGGCTCTCTCCTAAAGGTTTGAAGTTGGGTTCTGCCATATTTAAACTGTCTAATGTGTCAATATGGTCCCAGGACCTCATTTTGAAGCTCTCCTCAGGTGCATGGGCTACTCCCGGAGACAGAAAACTCGGCGGTGGAGTAAGACTCTTGGCAATTGAACTAGAACTTTCCCTCATGAGGTTGTTCTCCTTGAGAAAAAGAAAGTTCTCCTCTAGTTTCTCACTATTCAGAAGCTGGTTCCTATTTCCGTTCCCCTGTTGGGGGTCTGTAAGGCGCGTGGCTTCTGGGCGAACCCCTAAAAAAGGACCCCCTGTATTCTCCTCTGCATCTACCTCGGGGATCTCTCGAGTAATAACACCAAGAAAAGGGTTGGTGCTGCGCTCCGGCAACTCCATGAACCTCCTTCTCCAAGAGAGTGAATCCTCCTGCTTTGAATCGTCCTCTGTGAAGATGTTGGTGTGGTCAGGACTGTCGTTCTCCAGAGAGGACCAGACGTGGCTGTCCGGCAGGAAGGAGTCCTTGGAGTCGATGCTTTGGTGGAAGAAGTCTGCATCGGTGCTGGACTCCTCCAGAAGGACATCTTGGAGGACAACAAACTCCTGCCTCGCTGAGCTTGTGTCCACACTTTGACCTGCATTTCTTTTTTCCCCAACGACACCCTCACCTTCTTCCTCAAGTTGGATGAAGAAGTCATTCCCTTGAGTGGGATTTTGTGCCTTGAACACCGGCAAGATGCCATGGATGCTGGCCGGGGTGCTTCTAGAGTCCTTGCCGGCAGTACCGCCGGTAAGATCTGGAAAATGGGCCTGTATGTCCTCTGTTGAAGTGGGGAAGAACATGCTGTGATAGTTCAGCATTGTGTCCATGCCTGAACGTCTGTCAGTGGTCTCATAGTGGTCGTGTTTGGCCGCTTCCCAGACATACTCAAAGCTGAGGCCCTTGCTGGTTTCAGTGACGGTCAGCACCTCATCGATCTCATTACGCAGGGCGTCGTCTGCAAAATGATCCAAGATTGGGTAAGAGGAGTCACCGACAGTGTTTTGCCGTGCAGTAGGATTGGGCTTAAGCGCATCCCAACGCTGTTCAAAGTCTTCCTCTACATCTTTCTGGCCCTGCATACGTAGATAGGTGAGAAGCCGGTGGACTTCCTCAGCAGTGGCTCGCTTGTCTGAAGAGAGCCAGCAGAACTGAAGGACTTCATACCTACAGGGAGAAGGAAATGGAAAACTTGGCAATCAATACAATACAAGTAACACACTAAATATCTCAATCCCCACACTCACAATAACACAGGAAAAACTCAAAACATAAGGAGTGCAAAGGAGGTGCATTGATTCATTTGAGTGAACCTACGCTCACCCTCACTACTGCAGTTTGCAGGCTACAAATCCTGGGTTTGAGATTCATCCCCATGCAGTGCTAGACTGACAGTAATCGTAATGTATAAAGTGAATGTCCATTATTTTCATGCTCAGTAAAATTGTAGCCTGTGTTATGTTAAGCGATTACCTGTTTGTTAATTTTTTCAAACATGGTAATTTACTTACCAATATACTATCCTACCCCCTATTAACCAGTGGTTCAATGCAACATTGCTGGGCAGATCCCTTACCATCTGTCGGAGTAGGGAAGCTCCAGCTGGGGTTTGAAAGGCTTGATCTGCTGCTCCTTGATGACATGGTTGAGGACCTCCCGGTCGGACAGATGGGAATAGGGCTGAGCTCCATTCTCAAACAGCTCCCACAGTGTCACCCCAAGAGCCCTGAACACAGAACCATCAGCACTGATTAATGTTCCTCCATATCCTCGGGTGTGACAACACTGCAGAAGCATGTTCCAATGAGGAAATTACTGTTTTCGAGCAAGAAAGACCAACGACTGTGAACCAGTTATAGAAAGCCTTACAAGATATTCACATTCTTCTAATGCAGGGCTCTATGTGTAGATTCATAGTTCATTTAAAATGTTGACATGAAATGTGTTTTGAACATGGCATACATATTGAGAAATGCCTGTTGACTACCAATAAAAAATCAGATGTGCTGAACACCCAGTCTTTTAAAACAATAGTTCTTTCCTTACACTGTAATGTTTGAACAAGTGTACTACTCAGCGTGGTGGAGGTCAGTACTCACCACACGTTACTGTGTTTGGTCTGCTCCGTGGTGACGACTCCCCCATAGCGTTCCCCCACCAGCTCAGGAGCCAACCAGCGAAGAGGGGCAAACACATCGTCCTCCGTGACGATGTAATCTTCCTAGTGTGTCATGTTGAAGCGGTAGTGTTTAATAGTATGATCTGTTTCTTGTATATTACTTTTACTTTGAACTGCCTACTACGTGGTTACTAGGGATCACTGGAACCACAAGTTGGTATGACACACACACACACACACACACACACACTGACCTTATATCGCATGCATTGAATTCAGACAGAGAAATGGATATAGCTCCAGTATTAAATGAATGGAACCAAAATAATCACTTACAGCTCTTATGCAATGTGTCAAGTTATAGTGCCATAGGGGGAAGGGAACATTGACCAAGATTTAAGATTTCTTCCCCCGCAACAACAACTCCAGAAAGACACCATAGCAAGGCCCAGAAGTATTTAAAAAAGGACTGTTGAAAATCAGCCCCTTAATCTGAAAGTCATGAATGGGAATGATTATGGGGCATTTCTATGACATTTACATTTAGCAGACGCCTCATCCAGGTGACTTACTATACATTTGTCATCAGAAAGTGAAAAAATGTATCGCTGTCGGTGCAGTAAGGATGTTCAAAGAACCAAGTGCAAAGCACAACACAGATAGCTAAGATAACATGCTACATAACTAAGTACTATAACCATGAAAGGTATGTGCTTACTTTGTATCGGTGTGGTCCGATCCCATAGTCTCCCACTTTAACAGTCAAATCCACAGTCAAATAACAGTTCCTCAGGGCCATATCACTAGAGAAGGAAAAATGGAGAAAAGCAAAAGAAATTATATACACACAATATATATATATATATAAAAAAACATTTGAGAGATTAAAATTGGAAGAGAAGTTAGTAATCAAACAACTTGGCCCAGACAGACCAGACATAAACATTATCCAAAAACGAAGGATAGGGGGAAAACTTACAACTTATATATACACACACACACACACGTACGTATATATATATATATATATTTAGACACACACACACACACACACACACACACACATTGAAACTTGAAAAGCAGAGAGCTCTGTTTCCACTTTAACACATTCAGCATCAGGATGAAGCTCCATTAGGAGTGTCTGGCAGAATGTTCTTGGGCCTTGGGATGAACATCCAGCAGAGGGCATCAGAGAGGACCCCAGGCCTCTTGTGAAGAAGGCTGTTCGGGGACATATGGCTCACTCCAACGCCCCCCTCTGCCCATCAGCATGAGTTCCAAGACTGTGTCTCCCTTGCCCCCACCTCCCACACACAAACCCACACACCAATGCATATCCACACACTCTGCTGACACTACTTGCTGTCCACTCACACACACATCTAGCCCCTCGTCAGCAGGCAAGCAGGCTGAAACCCTTGCAAGATAAATTGAGGGATATTTTAAACTCCTCAGTCGACCAGTCCTTTGGCAGAAAAGTCGGCCTACAGTAACACTGGCTGTAAACTGAGCCAATCAGAGCACAGTGTTTTATAGCCCAAGGAAGATGAGAACTGTGATGAAGTGAACACCTTGTAAAAAGAAATTCCACCATTGTAATTTGCATACGATTTTGATGTTCAAGAAGAAGTGGATACAGAAATCTTTATTAGAAATACTTACTGATAGTTTGGCATGAGCCCCTGAAAAGTTGTATGGTTAATAACTAGTACAAGTACTACTCATGAGAACTAATCTATTTTTTATCCTGCTTTATTGTAAACAGGAAGTATTGTGACTTTATTCTCACTAATTAATATTGCCTTCTCGTCTTCTCATGTGTGCTGCTGTTACAACTGAATTTCCCCTTTGGGATTAATAAATAAATAAATCCTTATTATCATCACTTGATTAAATCCAATACATTTCACAGAAATATATCCCAAAGTGTCATTCAGCCCATGCCCAGCTCATACTGGAGGTATTACAGGATGTTCACTCCATCTCAGTGCAGAGTAAGATGTAAGCCAGCCCCGTATTAAGGGATTCCATGTTTAACATACAGAACCCCTGCTGTTTCGTCCATGTCAAACTATCTACAAACATTGTTTGTGGAAAGCTGAATGGTATTGAAATCAAAGTGAAATAATAAAAACTGGCACATGCAGTAGTTTAATGCAGTGGTTAACACCCACGGCACTTTTCTGAAGTTGTAAAAAATTTGAATTATGTATAAAGAAAAGTTTGATATGTGGCTATCGCTTTACACGCAAAGGGCAGTATCATCAGATCTCTCTGTGGAAGAGGACAGTCGATACGGTGGCAATGCGAGAGAGACGTGTAATTGGAGCCCCCCTGGGCTTATTCCAAGCACGCACAACAGAGTTGATGAGTTGAATGTTGTGTGGTGGTCCAAAGTCTGTGTTCCCAACAACCACCAGCACCACCATTCCCACCCACCTCCCAATCATTCGGCAAAGAGCCACATATCACCACTCACTTGGAGTAACAATTAAAATGAAACGGAGGAGCCCTGCGTTCGAACGGCAAGCCCTTTTTAGAGAACATTGATCCTCACAGGACATGATTGGATGTGCTCGGACAAGGTAAACGTTGGGGTGACTCTATGCCTTTCAGAAACGTCGGAGGATCACAAAGGATATTAAATTAATGTGAATTACGGCCAAAATATATTATATTATACAGACAAAATAAAGTTACAGCTGTTCTATCAACAGGCCTTTCAATATAAAATAATTTAAACAACTAAATAAATGTGTGCGATTCATGCTCAAAATGTTTCCCAGGATCACATTTAAAAAGGCTTTCTGTCCACAAACATGGCTGGTTTGGTAGAGCCCTGCAAAAAGAATGACTACCAAATATTTCATATAAAGAGGAAGACAGAAATGCCATCTTAACCAGCAAAGTTAACACAACTGGTTGCCTAGCAGTACCAAAACTGCCCTTAAAGCACTAACAAAAGTATTTGCAAGGTTGGCATTAGAGCTCGCTGTTTTAAAGTGCTACCTATGCAGGAAGTTGTGTTTGTGAAGGTGTGTGACTCCGGCAGCAATTTCACAGGCCATCCTCTGTAGCTCCAGTAGCTCAGCATTTCTGAACATCCAATCCTGCTGAGACACATAGGCCCGCAGATCTCCCTGGGAAAAGAAAAGCACACGGAACAAAACATTGATCATTACAAATAAAATGGAAACAACTACGACAGTCTCAACCGTTGTCCTGTTGTTGTTCTGATGAAATTCACTGGTGTATTTTGCTAGTTCGGCCACAGGGAGGCGGTGATTGCACCACTTACTCCATCCTCAGAGAGCTTCGCCTTCCTGCTGATGTGGGGGCGGACCAAATAAGGCTAGGGCTGTTTAATAGGGCCCTGTGCTGTGTCACAGCAATTTATAAATACAGTCACCCAGCTCTCTGGTTGGTGGACTCCAACCCCGACTCTCTGATCAGTCGGGTTTCTTGGACCCCGATGGGAAAGGCCCAAAGGAACTGGGCATCCCATGGAAGGAGATTAACATGGTAAATGTAATCAATTCAGCACCACCCAAATTAATCTGCAAAGAGACCTGCTTCCACCGAGGGAATTTGGTTAAGATTTTAATCTTCGATTTGCGCATCCTAAAGGGTGCAATGGGAAGTTGACAGAAGAGGGGGGGGAACAGAGAAAAAGATTTTTCTACTGGTTAGGCTCAGCTTGTGTTGAAAGACACTCTGGAGTTAGTTGGTCCGGCAACAAGCTCAGCCGAGCCCCGGCTTGGGCATCTCGTTGGGCACTGCTGATTACAATCTACAAATGAATATTGAATATAGTGTATAGTGTAATTACATCCAGATCGTGGCCAAGGTGTTATCGTGCTGCGGGGCATTTTTCTCAAGCATGCGTAAAGAATCCTAATCATTATCGTTGTTGTAACAGGCAAAGACATTTTTCACACTTTAAAGGGCTCATCTCATACCAATGGGGGGAGAGGGGTAAAGCCACGTATTCCCTGGTTGCAATCATAATTGTGTTCCACACAAAGGCTAAAGCGGGAGCTCTCCCCTGGCACCCCTTGCTAGAGAACTTCCTCGGGGGAGTACACTGGCAAAAACATGCCATCTGAAAACCACACAAAGTAGGTCACAGAATACCACAGCCATATTCTGTTTGAGTGTTGAGCTGCATGACTCGAATGTTTTAAGTGTGTGATGCACATGCAAAATATAGTGTAAGCATCCATTTTCAAAGAAGTCACTTTTCGTTGAGCTATGCAATTGCAAGGAGCTTAGATGCCAGTGGCCTCACGTGAGAACTATAGCTCTTGTTCCAGACACTAGATTGATAACCCTTATGGCATGTTTCCACCGGAGGGTGCGGTTCGGTTCGCAAAGGTGCGGCACGGATCGCGTTTCCACGGCCTAAAGTGGGCGCGACCCGGACTGAGCCGTACGGGTCTCGCAGTACTCCTCCGTTGGGGTACTGAGACTCCATAAAGGGTGCCAGCATGTTTGAGCTACACACATCCCTATGTCACACTTCTGGGCGACATGGGGATAAAAACAAACAAACAGTACCCTCGAGGTATTATTCTGGACAATGGACAAGTCGCGCAAAACTTTAACTTGGGCGATCAAGGAGGTGGAGACGTTTATCTGCAATCTTGGGGAGGAAGACGTGCAGAGGGAGCTTGATGGTACAGTTTTTATTGAGCAGGCAAACTGAATTATATGAATTCATTAATATATTGCAGCCGAACTGAACCGCACCCTCCGGAGAAAATGCGCCATTATACAGGTCCGACAGTCACACACAGGCCACTCTTGCAAAGGTCCATCACGGAAGAGCCATCTTGATACAATTGTAAATGGTACTTCTGTTGTCTTCATTTCCTTTAATGACTCCCCAGCAGCCGACTTAGTAAACCTATGTGCCGTCACGGGTTGTAAATCAAAAGCGGTACCAAAATAATCGTAAAAAGCGGCAGGGTCTTGTGTGTGCGTGATTGGTGTCCATTCCCTAATGGCATGTCTGTCCCAACCACCACATGAGTAATGTAAAGATAGCAAAGGACTGCACTGTGGTTTGAGTTTAACGTTTAAGACTAAGGTTGGTTAAAAATCATGTTTCATAACTAAAGATATAACTAAAGATTCATAACTAAAGTAAATTTACTGTGTGCAGTAAATACTGTGTGTATAAAATATCTTATAACTATAATAGCAGGCCTGTCGCACCAGTTACTCAAGTTGGTCAGTGCGCATGTGCCAAGCAGCCTGCAGCACACACACACAGCATACGCAAATGCATACATGCATGCAAATACACACTGCATACACACACAAACACGTCAAGACAAAGGCAGCAACACACACACACCGCACGTCAAGACAAAGGCAGCGAACCACTCGCCCAGGTAAGACGTTATGTTTTTAAACATAACGGCTCCACCATCGACCCACGCGCAGGTAATAACAAACACACACGCGCACACACATCGCAGCGACACTCACCCAGGTAAGACGTTATGTTTTTAAACAACGGCTCTGCCATCGACAGACGCACAGGTAAGAACGCACACGCACACACCACAACGACACTCGCCCAGGTAAGACGTTAAGAAAATGATCAAGTTGGACTGTTCCTGCCCCAAAGTGTGTTTGCACATGGCCAGCTCTACACTGCCTTTATCAGAGGCAGGCATGTCAGAGGTGTAATGTTGTTTGTTGGTGACCAAAAGGACGGCCTGACAGACAACATTGTGTATTCAGAACTGCTCTAATTGCACTGTGGCTGACGAAAAAGTGATACATATTACCCTGTGAAATTTTTTGCAATACAATGTAACCAGTTCACTTCACTGTGTGGTTGGGTCTACTTATTTATTTTGTTCTTTTATCTCGCACTTCATTTCTTGGTACCCTGAGAGGAGTTGCTATAGATTACATTGTACATATGTGTAATGACAATCAATGTATTCTGAATCAAACTCATGACCCAGTAGAGGTTGAGCGCCCGCGGAAACTCTAGTTGTCTTAATGGGGGCTTCACCAGAACACAATAAAGCTTAAAAGATTTGAGCTAAATGTCATTAAATGTCCTCCATGACAACTAAACACAATATCCTTTCAACATGTATTTACAGTGAATGTGTGTAACAACTGTCCTTGTTAACTCATATTTAATTTGTTTCAATGAGACCAGGGGAGAACGAGCTAAATCTGCCCATCTAGCCTATAGCTTATCAGAAAGGACAGGGGCCAGAAAAGGACAACTCCACCCACAAGGTAAATGTAGTGGTCACCATCTTATGGGCACAACATGGTTCACAATGCTTAATTTAGTAAATACCATGGTAATGGCTTGAAGAACCACCTCGCATTTATACTGTATAGGCCATACTTGAAACTGATGCATCCACCATTTTCAAGAAGACCCACATCATGATCAGAGGGAGTTTGATGCGGCGGCCCTACATTGGGGACTGTCAATCATGGTACAGTGCATGGCCGTGACCCCAGCTCCAGTTGCTTGCTGTATTCTGGTGTCGAAAATGTTTGAAGGCAAACAAAAACACAATCAATCACTGAGCTGTCACAGCTAGCATTGCAAGACGCCAGCTTTGGTGAGCTAGCACCACACACTTGGTAGTCTCACGTTTCCACAACTATTTTGTGTATGACCTCTATGGTGTCATTCATGTCAGATTGATAAATGAGAGGGCACTTCTTTTATGGCATAACTGTTTCAGTATTTAAATTAGGTAATTGGGAACCAGGCTTAATAGTCGTATGTTCCACAAGACTAGAATCCTGGTACACACAAGCATATATACAACGTTTTATGTAACTTTCAAGATGACTTGCAGAAGCCACCAGCAAACATGCCAAGCAACCAGCAAACAGCTGGCAACAGCCCCGTCTACTAGTCTAATAAAAACTGCGATGCCTGGTGAGCTGTGCAATATTGGAACATGCCAAAAGACAACACACCAGTTAGAGTGGAAGACAATGTGGAGACCTGCTTGGCAGTATCAGAGGATTCCTGGACCATGTCTTGGGTCCCCGAAGACATGTGGAGGACTAAGGGCCCAGGTGTGATTTGTTGTCAGCTGGATAATGAAATGATAGGGCTTAGCAGCTCTGCAGGTTTTGCTGGTCCATGCTGCTTTTGGCTTGGGAATATCCTCGCCTGTGTCTGCTAGCCAATTTCAAGCTTTGGATATTCGTAAGGTTTCCTACCAAATATCTGAATTTTTGGTGAAGAAAAAAAACAAAGAAAAAAAAGTCCATTCATAGCCCCGTCTTTCATTGCCTGTATATGCAGCAGGCGGAGGCCACTGCTGCAGAATGAAGTTTTTAAATGATCATTTTCTAAATTTGATAAATGATTTTATTAATCCAATTAACACAAAATAGCTAAACAAAATTTTCACTTCAGATGCTTTCAGATTCGCTCATCAGTCCAAGTTTGACTTGGTAACGGCTGAGCTTCAATGCAGCCTAAAAGTTTCTAAACACAGTTTCCAAAGTATGAGAGTAGGCCTACTTACAATTATCCCAAAGCAAATAGGTGGATTGCAAGGATTGCAAGGTTTTGACATTTCACGGCAGGAGTAGCGCTATTTACCCGGTGATGAATCACACAGATACTATTGTGGGGGACGGATGCCATAAAAGGAAAGCAATCACTACCATGTCTATTCATGTTATTTAATACAGAATATATTATTATTAACAGGCAGAGTTTTTTGGTGTCTTTTGGAATTGTTTGAACATTGAAATATCTGCTAAATATGTTCATTATAAAAACCTTTCTAAAACAATTATCGCCCTGATGGCGGGCAGAGTAAATGGCTAGCGAATCCTAACCCTACCGGAATATTCTAATAATGTTTGAATATCCGAAACTAACAAAAAAAATATTTAGCCATTGTTATGACTGAAGCATTGACGTGAAGCATTATCCAACGTTTAACATTGGTGCCCTTACATGTATATTTTATCACTGGGAAATTCAGACATTGACCTTCTACACATATAGTCTTGGGTGTTTGCGCTGTACAGCTCAATAACGATTCAATTGGGTACATATTAAAATCTAAGTGGTTAGTCTTAACAAATATTTTCTTATTCTTTTCTCTTACTACTTCCACAAAAATACAAGTCACATTCAAGTCGGGGTAAGGTCAATGTACAATAGGTTGGAACTTCTGTGAAATCTGGTCGAGGATCTCGTAAAAGTTTGATTGAGATTTAAAAAAAAAAGAGCATTGAAGAAGACCTACGTCACGTTATAATAAAACATTTCTGCAGTATCCAGCATCTGATTTTACAGTCAGTAAAACTGTGCAACTGTACGACATTGCTTTCTACTTTCTTGGACCTTCAAACATTAATTTAAAACCCGTCTCTTTAAACTTAGTCAATCATTAAGTGGTTTAAATTCAGACAAGCACAACATAAACCTTTAATCCAACTTGATTGTAAAAGGAGTTCATAATGTTTAATGCATTTTTTCTTTTTCAGCATACCAAGAGGTGTTCACTTGCTAAGGGGGCCGTCCCCCTTGATTGATGAGCCTTGTATTGATAGAACTGGCCCTTGCCATTCAAATTCACAAACACAGCAACTGGGAGTGCGTAAATGGAGCCTGCTGCTTTACTGGGGCAAAACGGGAATGTGAGAAGTCCTAAGATGGGTATGTTCTTTAGGGGGAGACGGGGAAGGAGAGAAGGGGGAAAGGGAAGGGGGTCCCCAGCACCCATGCACTAAGAATAGATCAAGAAAAATAGAAAATAAATTAGGTGGTGTGCTGGAGCCCAGTGACAGGAGGGCAAGAAGTGGTTATCTCAAATAGTTGGGATGAATGAAAATAAGACAATCTAAATTTGGATGTGGTCTAAAGTTCTAAAGAGCAGGGGCCGGATTGACAAAGCATTATGGAAAAAAAAGTTCTTAAGTAGCACTTTTTTCTCAACTGTGTTAAGACAAAATTTAAGAAGATTTGATATTAATGAAGAAATTCTTACTTTTACTTTTTTTTTTTTCCTCAAGAGAGTATTTAAGAGCAAACAAGATTCTTTAAGTCAAAGTTCTTGAATTTCTTCTCAAATTTCTTCACAACTTTAAGATAACCCTCCAACAATCTTAAAAGAGCTGCAGTGAAAAGCTAAGTCTTTGCTTAAACATATCTATATGACATTAATATGAATTCATTAATATATTGCTTAAACCAAGACTGTATGTTAACCAATGTTGTTCATTTACGCTTGTCATACTAGTTTTTGTATATCAAATAAAGCCTATTTTGACAATTGAAAATGAAATTGGCCTAAACTCTGTCAGTAACTAGTAGGCCTATAGATAATACCAGAGTGTGTTGAGATTAGTACTGCTGCGCTTATCACTGTTGCCGGTGTTTTTTTTTTTAATCCAACGTTATAGTTGCGCAATCTTAATTTTTCAAAGTAGGTTAACAATCTAAGAACTTCTTAAGTTAGAAAATAAAGAAGGTCATAAGACAATCTACAATTCTTAAGAAATAAATTGTGAATAGCGTTTAAGATTCTTAGGAACTCCTTATATTTTTTCTTAAGAATCTTAAGTTTATCTTAAGAAAATGTTAGTGAATCTGGACCCAGGTGAGCTTAGAGGGACCTCCACCTTTGACCTTTTGAACACCAAACAAGCAGGTGTCGATTATCAATTAATAATCTATGACAACCGAGCAATATGCAAAAAAAACACGGTGGGTTGTATGGTTTAATGGACAGATCAGAGTCCTGCACGGGTTCGGGTAACCAAGGGCACCGGACAGGTGACCCGCACAATTTGAATGAAACGGGTGAAAAATAATGTCCTGTGCCGAACATGGGTGCAGATCGGGTCAGACACCTGAAGAGCATGGGTCGGGCGCGGGTTTTATTATTGCCATTTTCAAGGAGTCGCGTGCAAATAAAAAAAGTATTCGTGACACATCTACAAAATATGCCTGCATTTCAAAATGAGGAGGGCAGTGCCTGAGCAGTGCCCCCGGCCCGCTGCCCCCACCCGAGAAGTAAGCTTGAGTGTCAGTGGACTATCGGACGTAGAGGATTCCTGTTATGAGGCTCCTCAGTAACGGGACGAAGTTGCAGCTTACATTGATTATAAAACACCTAAAGATGACTCTTTTGATGTGTTATCGTGGTGGGAAGAGCAAGTCGTTCATTTCCAAATATTGCTCAGATTGCCGGATTTATCCTCGCCATCATTGCATCCAGCGCAGGAAGTGAGTGAGCCTTCTCCGGTGCTGGATATGTTATTCAGGAGCGGAGGAGTCAACTAAAACCCTAAAAAGTGGATGATGTGGTTTTTTTGCACCGTAATCTTAAGCACCATTCCAAACACCTGATAGTGTTATTCCCCGGCGTTCCATCTAATGTGTCTAATCTTCCTTTGGGTGCGGGTCGGGCGTCGGTATCCATTTATAGTGGGTTGGCTTGGTTGTGGAAAAACGGGTCGGATGCGGTTTTAAGTATGGCGGGTACGGGTTTGAAAATAAGACCCCAGACACCATGGTGCTTGTAAGAGCAAAAGGAAGAATGACATTATTATTATTATTATTATTATTATTATTATTATTATTATTATTATTATTATTATTATTATTATTATATAGAGATATGTCACTGCTGGTTATTCAGGTTTATCCCTTACAACCTAACATTTGTAAAACATTATGGGATTGGAGAATGACGTGATTATAAAAATGTTTTGGGAACAACTGATTATATGTACCTACCTATACCTAAGGAACCAATAACTAGGAATGCAATTAACTGGTTATGGTTTTATCCTAACCCTATCGAGAGAGATATTTATATCTCAAACTATGAAAAAGTAAAACATATATATAGAATAATAAATATATGAGGGACCCTTACCATCTCACAGTATTCAAAGACCAGCAGGAAGGGAATAGCTTCCACACACTGTCCCAAGCATTGTAGGATGTTTGGGTGCTGCAGCACTCTGCAAACACAATTTTTTTTTATTAGTCACTTCAGTGGTTTAGAAAGAAATGTATGACTTGATAATGGTAAAATCAATGTAATGTCCTTCGGTAAAGACAAAGGGCGCTACTAACATGAGAGGAAACAATTATTTTATAATTATTAGCATGATTGAACATTTTACAATAGACTTCAAATCTGTTTCAAGCTAGTGAGCATAATGATAATGATGATGATGGGGACTACCTCACCTGTATGGGTCCCCATGCTGCAGGAAGCTGTTTTGCTCTTTAGCGCTAGCGTTAGCATTCAACTCCTTGACCACAACCCTGGTTACACCTGGGTCTGTGTAGATCTCACTGAGAAGCACCTGGGAACACATACATTGCTTTTAAAACAAACAATTTTTTTAATTAACCAATTGTATTAATCAATCAGGAGCTATTCATATAGTTAGAAGGCACTATAGTAGGTCGTTTAGAAGCATTTTAAGTCATATTTGTTGAAATTCTCTTTACAATCCCATCAATAATCAATAAATCAAATGCAACAAAAAGAAAATGCTATATCTGTTGTTGTTGCACACCTGTAATAAGCCAGCAAATTCAGCCTGAATGAAATGATTGGATGGTTTTGCTGTCTGTATACCTACATACAAACTCAGCGCACAACCGGAGTCTTCCACAAGGCTAGGCAGACCTATTGTTTAAGCTAGCAACCTAGTCATGTGTTTTGGGGCAGTGGCTTTGAAGGGAGGCCTAAAGGGAGGTTAGATACTTAGATACTCAAAATTTAGCTTATGCATCCAAATGGCTTCACCAAATGCCTAGCCAAGCTTTAATGTAAAATAAAAACAAATGAGTATGCATGCATAAATCTGCAACATAAAATGTAGTCCTAGATCAGGGATGGGCAACTGGCAGCCAGCATCACTCAGTTTGGCCCCCAGATAATTTAAAATGAAATAGAAACAAAAAAGAAAAGTAAATATATATATATATATATATATATATATATATATATTAGTGCTGTCAGTTTAACGCGTTATTAACGGCGTTAACGCAAACCAATTTTCATGGTGTTCATTTTTTTATCACACGATTAACGCCCTTTTTGCTTGGTAAATGTTGTCGTTTTTTCACCTGCTGTCTAGCAACTACTAGTCACATTAGAAAAACTACAACACCATACCGGATCTACACCGGAAACAAAACAACAAGCACGCCGCACAAACTTGTTGGGGCAAGCAAGGATAAGGAGCGGGTGAAAAACTCTGTAAAAGTGTGTTTGTGTTTGTGTGTCACTCTGTTCGAGCCTGCACGAGAGTTCAATGTTGTCATTAGCTGTTACGTCTTTCTGACCAATCGCAGTTCAAGGCCCACCTGGGCTGTACCACTTCAGGAGGGGCCGCTCAGTTACTCCCCTCTAGACAAAATCGACTTGGTTGCGATGTTGACAGTTTGTGAGTGTTGCGTCTGTTGAGTGAGTGAGAGGTTGCGGGCGCACAGCTCAGGCTGCCGGAGGGCGCTGCAAGGAACTTTTATAAACGCAATATTGTTATCCCGCAGTAATCAGCCCGACAGCCCTGAAACCTTAACGGCCCACCGGGAATTCTCCTCACTTTCCCGATTACCACTCCGCCACTGTGTGTGTGTGTGTGTGTGTGTGTGTGTGTGTGTGTGTGGGTGTGTGTGTGTGTGTGTGTGTGTGTGTGTAGGCGTTATTCAATAGCCTGTATGAAATTAATGCATGTTGGTTCAATTACCACACAGACACATGCATACAAATATGTTGTTCTTATTTAGACTTATTTTGTAGTTTCTCTCTTAGTTGAAGTGCGCGGTCAAGTGGCCCTGATAGTCATGATGAAAAATTGTGTCCTTCTTTATCATGAAAGTTGCCCATCCCTGCCCTAGATATATGCGATTAGCATGGACACATTTGGTTTGTGTTTAATTTTCTTTCTCAGTAACAACAGTGCTGAGAAAGAAAAGGTTGATAAGACTCACCTTGCCAAACAAGCCGTTGCCGATCTCCTGGATATAACGGAGGCTGTGTCGGGCCAACAGAGAGCCAGCCGACCCATCTGTTCACCAGAATGAGGAAACATAAACGCATAAACGATTAATAGGAACTCACTACCCACGGTTTTACTTCGACTGAGTTCAATTTATGTTTGGTATTTTGACGGTTAGGTGTTCATGGAGCTTATAGAATATCCCTTGGCGATCCAAAGTGGTGAATGTTTTCAGCAAATAAGTTAAGTAGAATGAATGGCTTGTAATGGATTGGGGGACGTCGCAGTATACCCTTCAAGCTATGCATAAGGACAACACATCAGTTCTCCAACACATATTGCATTGGTTGTATTTAGACACAAGTAAATTACTGAAAGCTGTGTCTGTGACAATATCGACTAAATTCCTTTACGTATGTAGTGTTTCACTTGTACCTTTTACCTCTAAAAAAAATTGCTTATTTATTATGTATCAAACACCATTATTGTCACAATATATGAACATTTAACTAAGGTAAATAAGCTCTTTAAATGACAATTAAGCATAAGTATTTTTCTGGCCATTGAGAAAACCTCTATCATCATGTTTACGTAATTATCCCCTGGGAAATGCTAAATGCTTTTTGTAAAGGCAGTTAAAGCAAAAGTCCACCCAAATTTTAGTGACCTTGGGCATGAGGTTGTGGCTGGAGGTGTGGGGGCCCCGGAAGAGCCACGGGAGGCACCGCCAGAGTGTAGACCTCCACAGGGGACTGCATGGAGGGGGTGTCCTCCGCAGGGGGACTGAAGTCTATCTCATCATCAAAATGGTCCTCGAATTCCTGAGGGAAATAAGGGCAGAGTTGAATATTGAGCCTTATAAACAAGGTTTGGGTTGAGCGGGATTAGTTTGGGAACAGCTATAATTAATTATATAAAAAATGTAGGTAGGATTTGAGAGAAAAAAAACAAAAAAAAACATTCCCTCTCTGCATCCTCCATGTGTTTCTCCAACTATAGTCATTTTCACACATGTCCTCCGCCTTTTTGCCGCATTTGTATATCAGGATATTCGACCATGAGGGTGATACACACTTATTCACACTTGATAATGCGGAAATCGATGTCGTTTCAATCAACACCAGTAGAATCAACGGGGGGTGGGCTTACAAGGGGCTGGATATGACGTAGGGTCTAAGTTCGCAGGAGGTGGGATAAGTGTGGCCACTGTCAATTGTAAAATAAGAAAATCTAGATACGCGTGCAGCTGTGACTCATGTATTGTAATTTATTGTCTGATGTGTACTTTTAGGGTAATGATAAGACCTATCTTTTAGTGTTCACCACGAATGACTCTGAAAAACAGTGCCAACATTTAAATATTTTTTTACCATTCAGCAAACAAAAAGGCAACAGGTTTGATAATCATTTAGGGTGCCACTCAGTGGCCCAATTCCAAAGTGAGCCCTGAGGACTAAGGACTAAGGACTCACAGACTTAATTGATCTCAGGTGCTAAGTGAGCGAGTGTGTGAGGCCACATGGGCTCAGATAGGTATATGGGATTGGGAAAGCACTTCACTAGAGAACGTTACCTTGGGAACGTTCTCTAGTGAAGTGCATGACAGTGAATGACAAAGCTGTTGCTGACACTTGCCGGTTTGGGAATTCTCATTTTTTGGTTTTTTTTGTTCTTTTGTAAATGATCAGCTACAGCAAATTATTGATATTAGAAAATATAATTTTTACTTTTGAATACTTCAGTATAAAGGTTGTATTGAATAATTTAGGTGATGATTGGCCTACACATAGGGCCTACTAAATATAAATCAGAACGGGCTACATTTGGCTGAATTATAAAAGGTATAAGTAGTAGCTAATATGAATAGCTGTTTGGGAGCAAAAAAGCTGGCTCTTGTTGGTGAGCTGATCCAAATGATCCGGCTCGCTAAAATAAGGCCGAAATTCCCATCTGATCGCGTATTGACAGTAGCGGTGTCTTGTTGTTTACCTTCCTAATGTCCGGATTTCCCTATGGTCTACGCGGTAAATGTCACAACGCTTTGAACTGTGGGTAATTCCCTTAGGTAACGTCTGCACTGGTGCGGACTCACGGAAAGGGCTCGATAAGTGTGGACTCAAACCCTCACGCCCTTTGGAATTCGGCATTGGGATAGCCCTAAAGCCTTAATAATTTCGCAAGAACGAGCAATAAAGTCTGTGAGTCCAGAAATTGAGATTGGGCCAATGACATGCAAATGCAGAACGAAGCGTCATCAACACGCCCACTTAAGCGGTGTGAAAAGTACAGACTTTCTACACCTCATTCACATATAAAAGGTAATTAACATTTCTTACGGAGAAAATACTACCTCAGGGGTAGTCTTTTTTCAGGACATATTCAGGATACCAGTGTCAGGATATGTTGTTCACACATACAGCCCATCAGGAGCATAACAGGAGCATAGAAAACCTTACGCATATGTGTGAATGCAGCTATTGAGAACTGTTGTAGTCCGCACCTGGGTTTAACAGGAAAAAGGATTCCCTAGCTAGCCCATAACAGGGAAGAGATGCACAGATTAAATGTTCTCAAAGCGCATTTAGATTGCTGATAGCTGACCGCTTGCTATGCCATTTCTTAAAAATTACACTCAATAATAGCTGTTGGACCTTGACTACAACACCTTCATTCAAGTCATCAAATGTCATCATTTTCTGTTTTTTACCTTAAAGTTGATCTCTCTCTCTTTGCAGCAGGTGACACAGTTGACCAGCAGCACCGTCAGAACAACCAGCAGTGTCAGGGACACCACCAGGGGCAGGAAGAGAGAGAGGGATGGGGCATTCCCACTGCTCTCTCCTAGGGGAGATAAATACATACATAACGTCAATACCACTGTAATGCATTTGAGCAAACACATTTTGCATGGCATCTATGTGATGATGCAAAACATAACCCAGCAAACTCCTTCTCTGTGAGCAAGACACAGTATATATTGAGGTTAGGGATGTCCCGATCCGATCCATGGCATCGGTCCAATTGTGGCCCAAGAGTAAACAAATCGGACTGATATCAGTATCGGCAGATACCCAAAGCTGCAGTATCGTATCGGAAGTGAAAAAGTGGTATCGGGACATCCCTAATTGAGGTTAATACAAACTAACATTATTTGACAAATGAGAGGCATCTTAAATTTAGTCCAGTGGCGTCAAAAAAATGAGTCTGCACCTTCTCATAGGCCCTGGCTCTGTCACCCAACTCACTTAACCATGTCTGGAATAACAACCATCCAATAAAAGCACAGCATAAGGATGAAGCAGACATTTGGGACGCAAGTACTTCCCATTGTCTGAATTTTTAATCTTGGTCTATTGCGTTCAGCGAAAAGGAAGAAAAAAAATACTGCCAAAGTTATGGTGGAAGAAACCAGAAATTACCAACTCTATTTGGATAATGGAAAATCTTGCTTCAGTAATTTGCAAATACAGGATGATGCATTGTGTCTCTTTTTCCAAAACTGTATATGAAAAGTGTTGTTTTGTCACACCGGCAGCTACATTTAAACCCATTTTGACAATTATTTAACGTTACACAGTGAGGGAAATAAAACTAAAAGAAAATTGCCGGCGCAACATGCAGATTGCAGACAAAGTTACAACAGCGATGACAGCTTAAAATGTTGTGTGGTTTATGCTGTACAAGAGCATAATTTGTCAACATACAATTGATTGGACCGTATAAATATATGCGCGATAATCACTTAAAGTCTAAAGCCCATGTGAAGAACAAGGAACAGCTCCTTGTTACCACAGCATGCCTCCTCAAAAGCTGTCCGCATACATATCGCGACGCTGTCAGCAGCCGTCAGGCTCTCCATCTAGTTCACTATCATGGTGAAATATTGCGGTGCTATCAGCAGCTGTCTGCCTCTCCATCTAGCTCACTATCATTCCATGGTTCCAAATAGTACATTGTGTGCATCATTAATAATGCACCGTTATATATTTTTTGATGTTTTATTTATTTCCAAAAGTATCCTCGTCGTCTAACCGCTTAGCCAGGGTCGGGTCGCGGGGGCAGGTGAGGATAGGAACGAAGATCGACCAGTAGATCGAGAGCATTGCCTTGCGATTCAGCTCTCTTTTCGTCACAACGGTGCTGTAAAGTGAACGCAATATCTCCCCCACTGCTCAGATTCTCCGGCAAATCTCACGCACCATCAAACCTCACTCGCGAACAAGACCCCGAAGGGGGTCTGACATCCACTGTTTTTCAATTAGGGAGTGGCATCGACATGGTCTTGGCCTGAGACAAAAATCACCACAGTTCCTAGACTGAATGTTTGATTTGAGTGGGACCAATTTAGTGACAGTTGGGGAACAAAGTTCCAACTGCTCAAGTAAGATGAAGTGGATGACAAAACAACATGTCAGCCAGAGGCTCAAAAACGTCAAAATGTAACTTATCACCAAAAGCCGAAGTTAACTTAACCAAATCATCGTCAAACTGTGTAGTTAGAGGCACATGGGTTAAGATGAACTGCTCCGACATTTATCCAGATCAAGCCATAGGGGGCGCTATAGCAATTAACTGAAAATGCAAACTTTGGACGGCAATGTTTCCTGACCCCTTTCATCAACAGTCATGAAATCCTGTAGACATTTGACTCTCCTCATGTTGAACAAATGTTCAGAGGGAACCCAGAACATGTAACAAATTGGACGCTGGATGGCCAAATTAGCCTAATCAATGTTAACTAAAGGTGGGGTTAATTTGAGTCAATCATCACCAAACGTGGTGTTCTTAAGAAGCATAGATTAACCAGGCTAAAGTTCATCCAAATAAGACCACAGGGGGTGCTACAGCGATCAATTGAAAACTTTAAAGACACATAAGCCTTTTGACAGTACAGTTATGAAAGTTTGATACAACAGATCTAAGTTAAGGCTATTCCAGTGTTGTCAACCATATGCAAACAAAAAAGTTCTTAATGGTCTTACTCAGGGTGTTAATGGTCTGGGTTAGGCTTGGCCCGCATAAAATTCTGCTTGCAGCTTTATTTTTTACTAAAACTTGAAACAAACTACGCAAAACATTAATAGAACAAGCAGTCCCACAGGTATTCACAGCGCATCAGCCATGCACCGCCTATCCAGGCGAATCATGGGTTTTGCACAATAAACATCAATCTATTTCATGCGATGTCTCACAAAATGTTTGGTCGAGGTTGGAATCGAACCAGCGTCCCAAGGTCCGTGTGGCAGACGCTGTACTTAACATCGACATACTCGTACAGATGAGAAAACACACAAACACACAGCTCTATTTTCCTGGCAAGTTTCAAGTTCCTGCCTCCTTGCGATGGAAATGGAGCATTAGCGCAAATTGTTGCTGTGACCTAAATTTGTTTAGCTATTGAAAAAAAGTGTATACACGTGTTCAGAAGGCCTCTATGTATATGGCAAGTTCCGCTTCCTTCTGAAGATGACTCGAGCTTGATAGAATATTGTTTCCAAATTAACAAATATTGAATTTGCCATAACTTGCAAATTTTTTAAACAATCAATACCTATCCAACGATTATTAGTCCATAGATCATAAATATCAAAACTTAGCTTTAACATTTAAAGCTATGGTTCTGAGGAAGACGGACATTGTGAGTCTCGATTCGGCAAAAATCAGCATGTTTTTTGTTTTTTTTATCCATAGGTGGCCAAGCCGAGCGTTAAACTGAAACTGGAAGTTATAGCGCCCCCTGGGAGAATTTTGGCCACAAACTCTTTTGAGACCTATTTTACTGGGATACATCTAGGCCTGATATATTCGAAAAATTTCACCAGGTCGAGAATGGGGCCTCTAAAGTAAAAATGATACCCAACCGCGACAAGAACAATACACAGATACACTGAGTAAACCGTTTTGCAACCTAAAAGACTTCAAAGAAATCATCCGCTATTTTCAGTTATTTGCATTTGAGTGTTAAAAAGTCAGCAACGTGGCGCAGAGGCCCCTGGTGCATAATATGATGCAGCTTATACTACAAAGCATCTTACACTATTTTGAAACACACAACCTTTTTCCATCCTGCAGCTTACAGATTTATTTAAAAAAAATAAGTTACTATTGGCCTGTATTTGGAAGGTGTTTTCAATCACGAATCATTGGATCACAAGCAGTGCACCTTAAAACACACACTGTTTGAAATCCTCAGGGGGCATCAGCGCCCACTGGTTCACTCAGTCCAGGTAGTGGTTCCAATAAGGTGGAACAAGGTTGAATGAATCCTCTTAAGTTGTGATGCCTTCAGGATGCCCCAATGATGGATGAAGTCCTTTAGAAGATGCTTTCAACAAAAAAATGTCAAGACGTCATTAATTAGCAGGTAGGGGTAAGGCATCTTGCTCAAAGGTCGCTTCAGGCAAACTGCGTCCATTGGGGTATTACATACTAGTTTAATTAACACTAGTAATGTAATCAATCTTTAAAGACATAAGAAACCAAAGACAAATCTAGCCTGTGAACCACAAGGATAGGATATAAATTAAATATGTAAACCAGAAGCAGTCGGTCAGATCCCAGTGATTAAAATATCTAATAACAATAGAGAGGAAGAAACAAAAGCCTAAATACCAGCAGGCGGTTCAGTTGTTATTCATGAAAACAGAACAGATGAGCGTCATGCCTTGTTGCTGTGTTCAATGTTGGACACAGTGGAAGTACAAAGTGCTAAAGCCATTATTTCAGCCATTTGCTGATTATAGCTACAAAATCCTTTATTTCAGATTCTCCCCCATGGCTAATTTAAAAACGTGTTGATGCCCATCAGGCAAAACAGGCAAAATCCAAAATTTGACATAAATGAAATGCAAGAGTGAATAATTGGCAGACAAAAATGCATTGCCAATTGTTTAACGCAAGGATGGTTCCCTACAAAGTCAGAAAAACACAATAAAACAACATGCTGAACACGTTGGCCATGAGGCCAGAGTTTCAAGACTCGAGCAAGAGTAACTATTGCTTCATGTGTCGGCTGGAAACACAAGCCAAGATGATATAGGTTGCAGCAAGCCCAGTATGTCAGACAAGGGAATTATTCTGGGCAATCTAGGTGGCAGGGTGTAAGCGGGTGTGCTTGATGGTTATTCAGGTGTCTGAAGCACTACCCTTTATTCTCATTCCATAATTTAATTAAAACATATAATTAGTTAATCACACTATATGACACTAATTTGTTTTATGGCTTAATTATTTGTGATGGATGCAAACCAAAGGCTATCAATTTACAAAGTATACAAATAAAGTGCTTGATAAGTTTCTTATCTCATAATGGTATAATAGGCAGAGTGAACAGATGCAGTTTTATGCAGTTGGGGTGGGTAGTAACAAAACAAACAGTACTACCAGTAGCATAGTACTAAAAGCATGATCAAATACCCTTTTCCTGTGGTGTAGCCTTTGTAACTCAACTTCAGGTCCATTTAGTATACATCAAATTAAATAATAAAAACAAACGAATGGACCCTTGATTACCTTAAACGGAATTGACGATCACAGCAGTGAATCCCAGCCAGAATGCCACTTTTCTTGCATTACATGAGTGACTATGTTAAGTGTTGATGGGTTTAGCCAACACAAGTTCAACTGAAAACACTGAGCCACCTCCTCATCCTGCAATTCAACTAGGCAACTGGTGAATGTGTGTGTGCGGGAGCGTCGCGATTGAGGACAACCAAATGCTATCTCTGTGGCACTCTGCATGAGATGCAAAGTACGGGTGAGGACACACACAAGTCAGCCAACGCAGCCCTAATCAGCCAACCAACCTGACCACCATCAACATCATCCTGCTGCCTAATCACCCCCCACAACAAACAGCCTCCGGGTTCCATTTAGAGCTTAGATCGGGCCCAGAAAATCAAGCCCGACCCGGCCCGAGCCCATGCACGTTTGTCCGAGCCCAGCCCGGCCCGACACATTAACTGTAATTATGAGCCCGAGCCCAGTTTCAACCTGACATTTTTTTTAATACATGTATAACTTTGTACACATTTGTTACTTAGGCCTACTCTGCAAAATATATATGCATTGGATAATGTATACAACGCCGGTCATTATCAGGAAAATAAGCCCCGACAGGGTGAAAAGGACATCGACGCGCAGCAGAGGTGTCGTGCTTCACCCTGAAGTGGCGTTCACATGGTGTGTCTTTTTACAATTTATTCGTTACCAGCATTCGTAGAGTTGATCAGCAGAGAAATAGTCCGCCAAAAACGTTGACGTCGCTTTACTCGCTTAGCAACCGAAGACGCTGGGGTTGACAAGTTACCGGACTACTACCCATGCAAGTGAACGGCATAGATTTCGGCATTTATGGCATAGATTTTGCCCCAGATTAGGCCAATAAAGCAATGATTAAAAAACAAAAAAAGGCCCGACCCGGCCCGAGGATAGTGGTGGGAAATATCGGGTCGGGCTCAGGCTCGGGCAGAGAATCTAAACTCTAGTTACATTCAATCAACAGTCTCTCACTGATTGCTCTGAGGTCCCAACCTGATTAGCAGAGAAGAGCTATGCGGCGCACTGCTGTTTGTTGTAGGGATGGGCAACGATCGTCGAATAGCCGTCACATAGAAAATCGAATAATGAATGTGACTCTTTATTTTTCACACGGCTCTTCTCAATGCTGTTGAACGCTTCGTTCCCTTGCATGAGCCTTCACAACTTGCGGTGGTGAATAATTGTTTGATAATTCACCCTTGCTAAGCTATAATGAACGCTGTCAAGGAATGTGGTTTTTTTTTTCTTTTTCTGTCGTATTTTTCCGCAAGTAGTCCGGTAACTTATCAACCCCAGCGTCCTCGGTTGCTAAACGACTTCAACGTCTTTGGCAGACTATTTCTCTGCTGATCAACACTACGAATGCTGGTAACAAATAAATTGTAAAAAGACACACCATCTGAAGTTATTTCTTTGGCCATAGTTACCATATGCTAACGATATATTATATGTATTGAATAGCATTTTTTTGCCAGAAATGCACTTCTCTAATTAATACCAGAATAAATTTGATTTTTCAGTGTTGGGTTTTATTTTTGCGTTTAAGATATTAAGTGATTTCTTGCCCATGATCCATGGCTGCCTTTGTGAATGTCGGCACACATCGAATAATAGATTATTCGTTCATACCACCCACTGATTGAGTTATTCACATCCCTAGTTTGTTGAGGCGGTAATTTGCCATGATTCCTATCCATTTGTATTATCTCAAAAGCAAGCGTTCTTCGCCTTCTTCTTCTTTGATTGCTGCTGCAACCAGAGAAATGGTGCGTCTCTAAAGTTAAAACAATTTCAGGAAATGTAACATTTAAGGGGAGTTTCTGTGAAAGAAGCAGTGACCCAGAGGATGTCGCTGTAAGTGGAAATGTGTTGCTTAGCAGAGATCGGTTAAGGTATACAACTTCTGTCTGACTCAGGTTGAAGCGAAACATTATCCAAAATTACCTGGCACAATTTATTTTATTATTTACAAAATATAGTTTGCAGGTAAAAACAGACTTATTTTACATAATTTGACCTCAGACTGTGGTCTATGTTTCCCAAAGATGGACTATCAATAAAATTAAAGTGAGGTAATCATTAAAATAATTGTTGATTCCTTCTTCAGGGTTAACAACTCAACCATGTAAACAAAGGTATAACATTGGCCTGCTGGAGTTCACTTGGAGAAATTGAGCTTGAGTAGAGAAACTTGGAACACATGACTAACGCCCCGTCCACACGAGCGAAAACAATCTTTTCCCCTCCATTTTCCTCGGCAGCATTTCAGGGATTTTTACGTAAAGATGGACTCATTGCAAAAACGCATCTTGCTGTAGAAACGCTGTAGTACATATTCAATATGCTGGTTCTCCAATAAAAGAAGACGACGAGGTGGAGCACGCGCATCCAGCCTGCGAGCTGTATACAAACATACAGTCCAGGAGGAGAAAGCAATTGTTAAACCTTGTAAATTGAGCATAAAATACAGAGCATAAAATCGAGCAGGCTGGTTTTAAAGCTAAAAAAATAATACAAATCAAACAAAACAAATTTGACGGAACTCTGACGTTGCCCAGCTGGTGGGGCGGCGATGACGTCATTGTTTGCGTATCAGGGTCCACACGAATCCTAACACGAAAACGCATAGGGACATTTTTTTCTGTTTTCCCCCTCGGACATGGTTTCAAAAAAGTGTGTTTTCGGGCACCGAACGCCAGATCTGTCTGGACGGTCGCCCAAACGCACAAGACGTATGTGTTTTCACAAAAAAAAACGTTTCCTTGTGGACGGGGCCTACAGCTTAACCGAGGAACAATTATGCATAGTTGGCCGCAATGATGATTAATAGTTAACCATAATAGTTAGCGTTTCACCTCAGTGACAGAGTCCCGTCACAATGCATACGGAGGGTCTATTTAATGCTTTGTGTTGTGTGGATCCCTTCTTTGATTCTTATCTGAATGATGGATTCATATTATTATAGATTTCCCGGCCCATCAACTGGGATCTTGGAATCCTAACAACAGGAAGATGCAAGGTTTATTCAAGTTGTTTGGCATATTAAATTATGCATTAATCACAGAGCAAGAGTTGAGGTCTTTTTTTTTGCCTCGTTTCTATGCATTTTAAATCTCAGTTTAAATGAGCCTAGTTCTATGTAGGATATGTTAAATGCTACGACATTAACAGATAACTTAGATAAGCCCTATATATACATAAATATATACATATATTACAATCTGTCAGGGTAGTAGCCAATATGAATCCAATAAACAATTCACAGAGGCAAATAATTTGAATGACATGCTGAGGAAATTTGACAAGTCATATAGCATACATACTGCCAACTAGATAACCAATCGGTAACCAAGTATTTTTTTGAAAGTGCCAACCCAACTATCCACATATTTTTCCAAGGATAAGTCTGTAACAAAACATCAGATTCATAATGTTAGCCTTTACCCTGATGGTTCGGAAATTGCCTGAAACTGAATTCCCAATTGTTAGATGAATGCATCTGCAAAAAAATTACAAAACAGTAATACTAATATAATCATGTTTGGAAAACAGCAACAAGAACGAGCTATCTGCATGGACTGACAAGGTTCAGGTTTGAGTTTATTAACAGCTAATAAGACTAATTATATATATCAGCCATTATATTGCCTATTTTGTTCCAGTCTACAGCATACATGCATGTAATATATTGCAATTTTCTTTACCAATATAAATTTAAATGACCAATACATACTTTGACATTAACAAACTAAAGGACACAATACCAAGTTCTGTCAATGACTGTTATACTTTGTAAAACAGTAGCTAACCGATGCCTCAAAGTTCAGAAACGCAAAGGGTTCCGTGCGAAGATAGCTATTGGCGATTATTACAGGCTGTATCACACTCATTATTCTGGATTTATTGTTTTAAAGTTCTTCGCAATGTTTTAAAGTGTGTGTGCGTGCAACCAACCATCACCTCGAGGCAATTGTTGTGTTCACACATTGAATGTAAATCCTGCATTCTTATGTGCACTCAAGAACTACACTCCATCAAAAGTTAAAAAAAATAATAGGTTTCCATGCAACTAACTGTTAAATCATTGACTTGTGCTGATAAGACAGGTATGTGTTATGGTTACATATCACGGCCAAACACCAAGATGTCATTCACAGGGACACAGGCCTTTCTAAGCCTTACATGTAGAAAAAGTGTAATTCAACAAAAGTGAGCCCCCAAACATGAGGCTCTTTGTGGGTACAGGTGTCTGTAATCACATATTTACTCACATTAAATTAATGAATGCCCCCATTATATTGTCTACCGTTTTTATTTTGGTTGCCATTATCAAAGAAAAGGGTCGTGTTTCCATGCTGATAGGATTCTGTTGTTGACCGTAAACTTTGACAGATGCTTTGACTGGGCACAGGTATAAGGCTACCTATGCATTCCTACTGAAATATTACTCAGACAAACGTCATATTGCTTGTCAGACTGCCAGTAGGCTTAGCCACTTGTACCAGGCTGGTCATATGATTGTTATGACTATTATGGGCTTGGTAGGGCAACAAATATTTCAGAGAAGACACTGGATACCAGTCACCTTCGATACAGGTAGTTCTGGTTCGTTGCATTGGTTGACGACCTGCTAGCATCCTATAAGCTAAACATTAGCACAACAGCTAAACTAAGCCCAAGGACCTGCTATAAGCGTTTGCCAGCCGGTGAACCTGAAGCTAGCACACAGCATCTACAAACCAAGCTAGCCAGGCGCTATCACACGGGGTTGCCTGTTGACGTGGACAGAAAACAGCATTTTTAAATAATATTTATGAATCGTATTAATGAAAAACAGATGTCTCACCTGATCTGTGGAAGTACTGTATAGGGGCACCTTGACACAGTAACAACTCCGAGAGAAGGATCCCACCGACAACCAAAACAAGTCCATGACGATTCTCCATCCTTCTAGCTTAGCTCACTAACAGACGCTAGCCACAGAACAGTTGTCAAAATGGATAAATGACTTACAACTATTTAAATAACGCGTTTGGTTCATTGGCTTCCAGTATCATAGTAATAAATGTGGAGATAAACCAACGCGCAGCGCAAGCATATTTTCTGCCTCTTTAGCAATAACCCATTAGCATGTTAGCTTCGGCTAGCATCCCGACGCTAACAGGTTCAGCTAACGTTAGCAAAACCCCTACCAGATTTACAGTGTCCTCGTCCATAAAAAGAGAACATGAACCGTAACATTTTCCGCATATCATAGTTTGATGTGTACGGGTTAAGTCATGTAAATATCCATACTGAAACAAAAAAATAATTGATCAATATCGTTAACTGTCAAGGAACTCCTTTCCTCCAGAGCGCCATGTTCTTTTTCGACGTCACGTTCTGGAATGGGGGCGTAAGCACAGGAGGCTGCCACCATGCATTTAATTTAATCACCATTTACAGTGCCTCACACAGTTGCCACACACAAATGGAAAGCACCATTAATAGAACAGTGTATCATTTTATTAACACAGTGTATTGCTATAATCGAAGTATATGAGACAATTATTTTGAACTAGGAGCCAGGTCTCTTAGTGATAGTAGCCAATGTATATAATAGTTATAATAGTATATTAATTATGTAATCATTTGGCATTTTGGGATTTTGTGAAGAACATTCCTTTAAGGCTCATGTGCAAATTCCACGTTAACACAAATTTACATACAAATGTGGACAAGCTCATTCAAAGTGGAATTCCCTTAATGCTGCAACAAGATAACATTTTGCACTTAGTTTGAACAAATAAGGGGATTCATATTGAATTTAATAACTGAATTAGTATAAAGTGTAATAAAATGATAAGACCTACATTATCCATCAACATTTGAAAACATTGTAAGATAAATAAATAAATGTATGAAAATTATTATAACCATTAAAAATGAACCAATTTATCCAAATGTATTAGCCGACACATTGCAGTTGGATAATATTAATAGTAATGATAATATATTAAATTAATCAAGTTATTATTCTTTTCATTGTATTGTTCATATTATTAATTTAGAATTTTTTTGTATATGCCTGTAAGTGTGTCAGGACAGTTGCTTCCATTTGATGAGGTGATGGGGAGGAGGAGGTTGGCAAGAGAGGCAAGTCTCTCTGGGCTTCAGGACGGAGACTTCAGGTTGTGTTCTGCTCTGTGGATCACAAAGGAACAAGGCAGGGGTGTCAGCTGGCAGGCAACAAGCTTCGTCAGCTGAGAAACAGAGAGAGACTACTAGGAGAGATACGGGAAGGACGTTTTTTTTTACTTTTTTGGGATTTATATTTTGGATCATCACAGGGAGGATTAATTGCAGTGTGGTTATCATCCCCATATGCTCAATGGTGTATTAATGATTTATTGGGAGAAAAAAAACACCTTCTATTGTTCTGTAAGAGTTTTGAAAGAGTGTTAGACAAACACCAGTGTCCATTTAATTAAACTCTTAAATTAACACTTTGCCCTTACTTTGTTATTATATGTGTGTTGGTGTGTGTGTGTGTGTGTGTGTGTGTGTGTGTGTGTGTGTGTGTGTGTGTGTGTGTGTGTGTGTGTGTGTGTGTGTGTGTGTGTAGCAACGCAAGGCCTTGGCTTTTACAGGGATGTTGAATGACAAGGATGTCAGAGTCGCGGTCGATGTTTGTCCGATTTCACTTGTACATGTGCCGATTTTTGTGGGAAGTAGATTGGTTAAAGGTGTTTAAATGCATACAAGTACACGCACTGAGTCAGTACGATTACATGCACAGCTTAATCCGACTAAAGCCATAGTTCGACTATGCTCCTCAATCGGACAACTGCAATTGTCCGAGTATACATGGTGGTGAGAAAATCGATTCATTGGCCGAAGCATGTCATGCCCTGGTACGATACCCATTTCAACTAATAGAGCCACCGGCTGACCTCTTGACGTCACTAGCAACAACAAACTCAGGCGGCATTCGAGAAAGGTGTTTTCAGTAGACAGCTGTCCGTTCACTTCGGGTCCATGTAATTTCTCCGACGCTCCATTGTTCCGACCTCTCGGTCGTATGCGGACAACTCCGGCGGCGGCGGAGCAGCTCCTCCGGGAGTCCGCATACGGCAACAATCCCTTTCAACTCATGTCGTGTTTCAATCTGGACTTCAGAGAGTCAAAGCCAAAGTTCCTTTCCCCCAATTCCTTCTCCACCATTGCCGAGATAACCCCCACTACTAGTCTGTACTGTTTGCTGAAGTACCAGAGAGACTGGGAGAACCCGACGCAGTCTTTAAGATTCATAATATCTGAATATCCCTGTCAGTTTGGCCGCGGCGCAATGAATGAAGAAAAAAATATATTTTGACAGATGTGCCCGAAGTTACTACTTTACAACCTCGTTGATGACCAACATTTAGAAAAACATGTACTTTTAATTCAGCCTTGGGTGAAATCGAAGTGTTACACTTTTCCTGCTGTCGGCTCCCAGACCGTAGTCGAGGAGCACAGGAGAGACGTTTTCTCCAGGGCCGATGTTCTCTCAGGGGTAACACCCTTCACTTTGACAGGCTGTTTATAGGTCGGAATGAAGCGGCCCCCGATTCTTGACGGACTGGGTACTTTATTCGTAGTTCCACTAACTTTACAGTACATGTTTGCACAGACAGAACCAGACTCATTCATTCACTAAACTGACACACGCTACTGCCCGCTCTCCTCGCTCGTCCACTCACTCGCTGAGGTCACTCACAAACACACCGCCATTCTCTCACACACACATACGCTACTCTCGCAACAGAAGTGGATTGTGTCCTGAATGCATGTTGATGATGATACACTTCTTATAGGGGGTAACGACACCGGCTTCCTCCATCTTCTTCGCCAACTTTTTAAATAAATCGCCGTTTCTCGTGTTTCGACGGCGACAACAACAACATGACTATCTTCTCCTTATACTTCCGGCTCACGGCCCCGGGACAAGAGTTCGAGCATGCGGAGAACGTATAATCCGATTCCAATTGAATTGAACGTATACATGCACACTTAATGCGACTATCAATCTAATAATCTAGGGGTTTTAATCAGACTATGAGTAACCCGAATCGATTCGACTAAGGTGTATACATGCATTTTAATAATCCAATCATAGTCAGACTAAGCCAATAATTCGATTTTCTCTTCACCAACTGTCACTGACTCTGTCCCTCGGTCTTCTTCGATTTCACTATCTTTCTTGTCTGTCTGTCTGTCACTCTCTCTCGCTGTCATCCTCTCCTTCACTCTCACTATATCTCTCTGTCCATCTGTCCCTTTTGTTTTGTTCTCTTACTCGTCCCCCTTATTTTCCACTACCTCTTTATTTGTCTCCCTCACCCTCTATTACCCCTTTCACTCTCTTTCTCTTTATTTTTCTCTCTCTCTCCATGTCCCTCTGATCCTCCTTATTTCTCTTCCTTTTCACCCTTCTCCTTATCTCACTCCTTAACTCTCACTCTACCCCTCTATCCTTATCCCTCTCTCCCTCATTTCCTCATTCATGATTCTTGTAATGATATATTTCCCCCCCCCCCTTCCCCCTCTCTGCCCTTATATAGTTTTCCTTGGACTCAGCCCCGGAAACATTTGACTACAAGACCTTCTTTGACCAAGTGGGTTTGAGTCGCTCTGCGGAGGACACTGGAGAGCGTGTCTTCACCGTACTAGACCAGGAAAAGTGTGTGTGTGTGTGTGTGTGTGTGTGTGTGTGTGTGTGTGTGTGTGTGTGTGTTTGTGTTTGTACATGTGTGTGTATAGTTAGTGTGTGTGTGTGTATGTGTTATTTAGAATAGTGTGTGTTAGTATGTGTGCGTGTGTGTTTGTGTGTGTGTGTGTGTGTGTGTTTGACTGCGTATATGCGAGTGTATGCATGAGAATGAGTGTGTGTGACTGTGTGTGTGTTTGTGATGTGAGTGAGTTTTTGAGTGTGTGTGTGGGCATGCGTGTGCGTGTGACTTCCTGTGTGTATGTGTGTGAGCGTGTCCATTGTTTGTGTACACGTGTGTGTTTGTGCGTGCAAGCGTCTGTGTTTGTGCTTTTAGTATCCAGTTGTAAGCCGCTTGAATAGACCTCCATGCGAGAGGTAAAGGCAGACGAGATTAAAACAGGGAGGTAGAGGAGAAATGTCTAGCAAATGTTGTACGTTAAAACCAAGCCGATACCATCAGAACTGTGGAAGTATGAATTCTTATCTCAGGTGTCTGTGTGTCCTCCGCTCTCAAGGGTCTTCTTGCAAAACTTCTCCCCGGGGGCCCGGGTGCTGACGGTCCAGGGCCCTGTCGGCTGCTGGAGATAAGGACGGAGACGGCAGGAATGGGCAGCTGTCAGCCATTGTGTTGTTGCTGCTGGATGCAGGAGGGGGTATGGTTGGAAAGATAGAATCAGGAGGAGAGCTGTCCACCCCTTCATGCTGAACGGGGCAAAGGGAACGGGATGTTTAAAGTTGTATGCAAAATAGCTAATGACAAATAAAATGTATTCTGCATGTAGATATTGTGAATTGGTGTTCAAGTTCAAAGTTTTATTGGTCACATGTTTGCAAAAATAACGTTTTACATACAGTGAAATTAAATTAAAAAGGGGTCACCACTCTGTCATTTCATTGTGCAAATTACTGGAACCTGAATAAATAATAGATAATAGTATTTTAAAAACAGACATCCCTTAATGAGGCGATGCTGTAACAGTCATTTAAAAAAATTAAAATATCAAAATATTAAAAAATGGTATATAAAAGTGCATAGAAAGTGGTGCAGAAAGTGCAAGAGTGCGAGTTATAGTCCACCGGAGTTAAGCAGTCTAACTGCCTGCAGAAAGAAGCTCCTCCTCAGTCTCTCAGTCCGAGCTTTAAGGCAGCGTAGGCGTCTGCCTGACTGCGGCAGGGTGTAGAGGCCAGCATCTGGGTGAGAGGCGTCCTGCCTGATTTTCCTGGCTCTTGCCCTCACCCTCTTGCTGTATGTATATTCCAGGGTGGGGAGGGTTAACCTAATGGTTCGCTCTGCTGAGCGCACCACCCTCTGCAGGGCAGCCCGGTCTCGTGCGGTGCAGCTTTCATACCAGGCTGATATGCAGCCTGTGAGGATGCTCTCCACAGCTGCAGAGTAGAAGGTCCTCAGGATGGATGGGGAGACCTTGAACTTCCTCAGCCGCCGAAGGAAATACAGCCGCTGCCTTGACTTGGAAACCAGGGGTTGTGTGTGGAAAGACCATGAGAGACCCTGAGTGAGGTGCACCCCCAGGTACTTGAAACTGGGGACCCTCTCCACAGGTTCCCCACTGATGATGAGTGGGGTTAGTGGAGTGACCCCAATGCCCTGCGTCCTCTGGAAATCCACCACCATTTCCTTAGTTTTGTTGATATTTAGGGCCAGGTTGTTGGTCTGACACCACAGTGCCAGGTCTGCCACTCGGTTCAGGTAGCTTGTTGTTGCCAGTGATGAGACCCAGCACCACGGTGTCATCGGCAAACTTGATGATGGAGGTTGAGCTGCTGGAGGCTATGCAGTCATGCGTGTAGATGTTGTAGAGCAGTAGAGCAGTGTGTGTGTGTGTGTGTGTGTGTGTGTGTGTGTGTGCGTGCGTGATTGTTTGTGGGTTTGTTTGTGCCTGTTTGACGCTATGGATATTGGGGTACCCGAGGCCAACAATGGGGTTGGGAGTTGGTGGTCTGGGCCTGGGGGAGTGACTTAGGGCGGACCCCATATTCCTGACCGGGAGCTCCTCTTCTGTGAACAGATAATATGTGCATGTGAAAAGTGCATGTGGACAGGTTACATTCTTCATGCTACAGACGTCGAAGGCATGCCCAGTGTGTGTGTGTGTGTGTGTGTGTGTGTGTGTGTGTGTGTGTATGTGTGTGTGTGTGTGTATTTTTGTGAGTGTGTGTGTGTGGGAGCATAATTACTGATTGATTCACCTGTCTCTTCTCTTCCCCACAGAGTTCTGTGCTCTCCTGAAATAGATCAGTAGAAATGTTGTTCATTCTGCATTCCTTTAGGTCTATTTATTTCCCTTACTTACCACATGTTTTGTTCTTTTAAGTATTTTAAGAATTTTACGCAATACATTGGAGGGCCAATTCTAATTAGTTTGTGGTTGGATTTATTTGGTTTATTTTAAGGATTAATACAATTCTCATAAACGCACCTAAACATGACTTGTTTTCATCATTGTTCCAATGAGCAGAGCAACACCGCGTAAATAAATGTGACTCTGAACCAAAAGAAAAGTCATGTCCCGTGAATCCAGAAAATAACGTAGCCCTAATTAGATTAGGCCTACTGGTTGTCGACAGTTATTACCCGTTAATGCATCATTTGAGGCTCAACTTTGCAACAGAGACCGACATTCAAAGAAAGTGATTTGGCTTAAGTGATTCAACGCTTCACTGCATGTAAAAATGTGTTGGTTGCACAATGTAAGGCGTTGGCGTCAAGTTGGGCACATTCAGGTTACTACCGCCTTCTACTGGACATATTTGAAATAATAAGCAATTAAACACTGCTAACCAAATATGCCCTTTAATGTCTCGTCTTTGTAATTAGTATAGGCTATTAAGGTATGGTAAAGGATGACCAAATAATAAGAACAATAAGAATAAATAAAATGAACAGGCCTATTAAGCATCTGGATCTACTCGATGTATAGAGCTATTAGTGGCTCAAGTATGCCAGAATGTGCAATCCGCATGGTTTAATGTGGTCTACTGTAAGCTACTGTATTGCCTAGAGCCAATCGAACTCAATATTAAAACATATGAACATATGACCTTGTGTTTCTTTTAATATGAGCTCCCTTACTGCAAGTTTTCGTAATGCAATCATGTGTGACCAACATATTGCTTACTTGTTCACGCCGGATATCACGCACTGACGCACGCAGAGTTCCTGCCACACACAAATAGACTGTAAATGGAATATACTGAGTGGGCTCGTTTCGTGTATGGTTCAGAGGCAGCTGGCACAGGGCAGACGGTTCGCTTGCAACCCGATTCATTGGCGACATACATATATGATACCCCGAACCGTAGAAATATGTGGCCGATCAAGTAATTTGATCAACCCCATGCTAGAAAAGCACGGGCCAGCAAAATAAAGTGTCACCTCATGCTTTCAAGGCAGACTAGGCCTATGGCGTTTCTGACCTTGGTATGTAGGCCTATGTCTTAAATAGTGTAATAGGCATTGCAATCGCAATGCCTAACTGTCCTATGTTATTGCCTGGACCAAAAGGCTCAAACCTAGAAATATCCTATACCGTGTGGTATAGGATATTCACATATAGTTAACACGACACGTCCTTTCAGAATTTCTCCGTAACGCATGAGTTCAACCAGCTTTGTACTCCATATATTAGGACAACATTAGTTTATATCTTCCTCCTTATGCAAAATATATACACATATTATGCGTGTTTCATTGAATACCGCAACAGATATTTTTAATTAGATATCACCAGTTCAATTCCAAGGGAGCAGCAATGCAACAGGTCTAGCTATAGGCATTCATGGTAGCATCCTCATTTGGCCTAAAAATAACTCAAGGCGACGAGGCACATTTTTTTCGAAACCGATGCATCTTGGTATCCGATAGCAGGACTCTAAACCTCTGTAAATGGCGTTGCTGGACGCTATATAAGACGAGGGTGCTAGGCACTTGGTCAACACTTGAGCTCCACTTGGTTTTCACTCGCCTCAACGCAGCGCAAAAGGTGAGTTTAGGGAGATGCGCGGTCTCCTCTTTGACCGCGGGCCGATCGGCTCCTGCAAGCATCTTTACATTGGGAGCAGGGGAATTCCGATCATGGGACCTTTTCCGTGGTGGACTACCATAGAAATCAAATGGAACCCAAAATCATAAGATGGATCAATGGACACCTCGGGTTGAAAGGAATTTAAATGAGGCTTTTCTGAGGATTTATTTTTACTTTTTGGATAACACGTTCGCTAACAGTCTGTAGGCTGGGGAAATTAGTTATTGTAAAGAGTTTTGTTCTTTACAAGCGAACTAAGCATTGTTTCGCCTTGGTCGTTCGTCGCATTGATTTCTACTCTTGCTGACTAGAGTGCATCACCATGGGTCTTGTTGTGGATTTACCCAATTTGGCCTCTGATTGGATGCTCAAATATTAATAGATCAATACATGTTGTAGTTAAATTATGCACTGAGCTACACTTCTCTTGCGTTTAATAACATGCTTTGTATGAACTAAGATAGTATTAGGCTTCTATCTTGGTTTAAACAGGCCATCATGTATTTAATAATTTGCGGTTTACTGCCGTTGGTGGAAGTGTTATTTTAAGGATGACATTACTCAAATATTGCTCACTATACCTACGCGTTGCTCCATATATTCCTATATAGGCATTCAAACGTGCACGCTATTGGGTTCATCGTAGGCCTCCTCAAAATGAGCTATGGTTAATAATAATCTGAACAATATCATTATCATTACATGTTTAGCCTAAAGAAGCATTGATAAGTTTAGGCTAAACAGGCCTAATATTTTACGCTTTCAACACTATCTTCTCTCTCTCTTCTCAAAGATAGAAAAGATGTCCTTCACTGGTGTACTCGCTGACGCTGACGTCAAGGCCGCCCTCGGCGCCTGCACAGGTAAGCGGGGGTGGGGGGACGAATAACAAATAATACATAATATCCGCGTTTCAGTCTAGTGTATTCCTAAGACTTCAAACACATTTTTTATCAATTGCATATAAATATTTGGTCAAACAAAACATTGCAATTGAATGGGAAAGTGGCACACAATGATAGATTGACTCTCTGGCATAGTCTACTGCGGCGTCTCACGTTTTACTGATGACGGAGAGCCACAATAAGTCTTCACATCCTTTCATTTCATTTCGTTTTGGTTGTTCTTCGGAGCTCTTCGGCACTGTCACGGTGATCCTAAAAATGTTTTCACGCAGCTGCTGATTCCTTCGAATACAAGACCTTCTTCAAGGCATGCGGTCTGTCCGGCAAGTCCGCCGAGGAAGTCAAGAAGGCTTTCTTCATCATTGACCAGGACCAGAGCGGCTTCATTGAGGAGGAAGAGCTTAAGTATGACTCATTCTATTCACACTTAAAATAGCTAGGCTACTACACCATTAAATTACCTTTTGATATCTTTCCTTATAAAAGTCATTGTGTGATATCGCACTTCTTTATAGTAGGTTTAAAGGCTTCTATAATTGTATTATTAAAAAGATAATACAAAATACATATACTTTGCTTCAGAGTTTCACTGCTGAAGCTTTTGACATATATGACATATTCCTTAGGAAACACTTCTGTTCCTCATCAACATTTCCTCTTTCTTAAGGCTCTTCCTGCAGAACTTCGGCGCCGGAGCAAGGGCACTCACCGCTGGTGAGACCAAGGCTTTCCTCGCTGCTGGTGACGTTGATGGTGATGGCATGATCGGAGTTGATGGTCAGTACTTTTCTTTAATACACTAGATTTGAGCATCACACCACACATTGGTTCACATCATGAGACGAGATTCGGATTGAGCTTCATGTCATAGCAAGGTCTGCCACTAAACCCAAGCTATACCTCAGAACACTAATGCATTTAAAAAAATTCAAACAACAACCACGACAACATTGTTTGCTAAATTGATGCACTCATTGTTTGAGGATTCAACAAATGAAATACTTCCCTATTCTACATTGAGGACAATTATTGCCAGTTTATAAATAGTTAATAAAGATTTATTCATAAATTTCCTAAAGCAGCCTGAATTTACACTTAATCTCGGCTCAATACTAATGTTTTATACCATCTACCTTATCCCCACAGAGTTTGTCACCCTTGTTAAGGCATAAATCTCCATTGACCAACATCACAACAACTCTACATGGAACCGTGCACGCCCTGCAAGACTCAGTAACCATCAGCTGAAAGAATATTTTTTATATCTTATTTATGAATTGCCTGCAAACTTTTTCTCAACATCTAACACATCGTATAATGTTAATGTTAATGTTACTCGCATGTGTTAAATGTTCTGGAATCGACCTGTGCAAATGTACAAACTTATCTGCACTTTTGAGGAAGAGTGAAAAACCAGGAATAAATGCTCTTTTGTCGTAAATCCCTGCTTGTCAGCTCTACTTGTTATGAGATGAATGGTGATGGATGGCTGTTAGAGTGAAGAAGACCCATGTGCACACACTTCATGTCAGGGGGCGAAGGCTGGATAGGGTTCACACATTCAACACAGTTAGGGCATGAGCTCCAGCGCCCCTCTCTCTTTCTCCTTTTCCACCGCTCTCTCTCTCTTATCTCCCCTCTCTAGCCTTTCTCCCTCTTTCTCTTTCTATTTCTCTATCTTCTTATCTCCCTCTCCCTCCTTCATCTCTCTACCTCTCTCCACTCTCTCTTTAGGCATCTCTTTCTTATTCTCTCTCTCTCTTTCATTTCCCCTCTCTATCCTTCTCTCTTACTATCTAATTCTCTTCTCTCTCACTCCACCCTCTTCCCTTCCCCTATCGATCTCTCTCCCTCTACCTCTCTATCTTCCGCCCTCTCTCCGCCCTTCCCCTCTCTCGCTATCTAGCCCTCTCTCGCTCTCCTCCCCTCTGCCTTCCCTCTCTCTCTCTCTCTCTCTCTCTCTCTCTCTCTCTCTCTCTCTCTCTCTCTGCACGGTCAGTGGGACATATTGCTGTGGCAAGCAGATGGCTGAGGGGTAACTATGAATAGCCCATGGTTGTATCCGTAGGTTCAACTACTCAAGCAGCCTGAAGCTATGCAGCAATTCTCGTTTGTGTTCGGATGAGCTTGTTGGACTCATTTGGGACACTTTGTGCTCAACAAACGTGTCCACCGTAAACCGCTTATCTTTCAAAATAAATGCTTAAATTATATGCTTATTATATGCTATTAGAGAGAGAGAGAGAGAGAGAGAGAGAGAGAGAGAGAGAGAAAGAGACTACAATTAGACATCCAAGACACCAATGAAAACATTAGGGTTGACCCAATTTAAATTTCTATCTTAAAAGGAGCTATACTAGAATGTTAAGCCGCCATCTTGTACGTCTTCTGGGTTTTTGGTGATTTGAAGAGTTGAAATATGATTAATTTAATTTCAATTAGGATGTCAAGGGTCACATTTATGGAGCAACACCTGCAATTGTTATGTAAATGTCTTGCTGTAAAATCTTTATGGCACACTGACTTAAGACAATGACGTTCACCAAGGCCTACCAATTATAGGAATCAATTTATACAGTTATCATCTAAGTTTTATTTTTAAATAATTTTCTGATTAGCTTCTATATGTCTTTTCTTCACTTCACCTGCACAATTTACAAGACAAAGGCTAAATCAACCCCTGCCCTCCAACAATCAGAACCCTAGGCCTACTTCATTCCAGGGTGTAGGCCTATATATTATTAGCATGTGGTTAGACTATATTGTCGACTTTTTAAACGCACCTTTTAAGTGTCTTCTTTGTGAAACTCAAAATAGACCAGGCACTGGCCAGTAGAATTCTTCTGCCAGCCCCTCACTGCGGTGTCAGTTATCTTCTGCCTCAGATTTCGATGCACTTAAAGTATAAAAGGTCAAAAGACACGCCTGGAGGACCACTACAGTCGAAGTGTTTGTCATCTGTACAAAGCAAAAGACACCAGAGGTGAGTTCAGATCGGACTCGTTTGGGGGTTTAAAGGGATTTTGCAATCCACGCTGGCCAGCCAATGAGATGAGAAGGTTTTTTGCATTGTTTCGGAAGGAACTCGCAATAAGATCACAAGATGCCATGGATTCGTCTGCTCTCCATACCTCCCATAATCTGACTCGGTGTCAGATCCATCAAGCCGGACTCTTTGAAACTCACCATCCAAAAAGAGTCCTTTGCTTGCAATATAGTCAATAGGGATGGTTGCCTTGTTCGAAAAGGGAAATGCTGGTTTCACTTTGGTTTTGGAACAATGTTGACACTTGTCTTTGTAATTGTTTGTTGTTATTTTTGTTTTGGTTTGTTTAAAATAATAGTTTTTCAAATATTCCAAGTTTACAAGATGAGTACAATGTAGGACTATATAAATACTAATTAATTAATCATTTTCTATTTAGTTCCTGGTGATAGGTTATTATTATGATTTTCCAACTGGCCAGATGCTTACAAGAGATAAGGATGAAATATGATTAATGACATCTAACCCTAAGAGATATTAAAGTTATTTTCGTTTAATTTTTACTTTTACAGCTCAAAATGGCATTCGCAGGAATTCTCAAGGATGCGGAAGTTGCTGCAGCCCTGGAGGCCTGCAAATGTAACGTCTCTTTTTGCTACAATCAAAAATGTTCAGTACTTGTTTGAGTCATTACTGTACATTTATGTGCGCGATTCTCGGTGTTTTTGCTATGTTTCCAACAGCCGCCGGCTCATTTGACCATACAAAGTTTTTCAAATCCTGCGGTCTGGCCGGCAAGTCCTCCGATGACGTCAAGAAGGCCTTCGGCATCATTGACCAGGACAAGAGCGACTTCATTGAGGAGGATGAGCTGAAGTAAATAAGGCCATTTTAGACGCATTGTATATCAGCTACAAATGATACATACTTTGTCACCTTGACACCTAATTCTACTCTCTCTTCGATCAATCAAAGGCTGTTCCTGCAGAACTTCAGCGCAAGTGCACGCGCACTGAGCGACGCTGAGACGAAGGCTTTCCTGAAGGCCGGAGACTCCGACGGGGACGGCAAGATAGGAGTTGATGGTAGGGGTTTATTTTCGTCTTTATTCTATAATCTACAAGCAGCCCCATGAAGACATACCGTGCGCCTTGTAGGTTATGGTATCCAATTTCTCTATTTCAAACTCCCGTTGCTCTCTCTCTGTCTCATGCTCGCTCACTCTCTTCTCTCGCTCTCTCTCTCTGTCTCTCTCTCTCTCTCTCTCTCTCTCTCTTTCTCTCTCACACACTCTCTCCCCCCCCCCCCACTCTATTCCCCTGGCTCTCACTCTGTCCATCCCTCCCTCCCATCCCCTCACTCTCCCCATCAACCCCCCTCCTTCCTCTCTATGTCTCTCTCTCCACCACCCTCTCTATGTCTCTCTTTTTCTCTCCCTCTCTTTATGTCTCTCTCTCTCCCTCCCTCCCTCCCTCTCTATTTCGCTCTCTCTCTCCTTGCAGAGTTTGCTGCCATGGTGAAGGCATAAACAGACTGACCAACACCTGCTCTGATGGAACAACAAGGCCACGTAGACCTCGCCCCTCTTCATCTGAATATACATAATTTTTATACACTAGCTTGTGAGACATTTCCTCCTATGCAACACACTGTCCAGAAGAAGAAGAAGAAAAAATATGATTGTGAATGTAGCTTGGTTGTGTTCATGTCTTAAATATGAATTTTGATGTACTGTAAAATCTATTATGCATTTTTCAGAAACGACAGAAATAATAAAATAATTTTTCAATGGTCACTTAAATTGAGACAGTGATACCAAGAGTATTTATAGTCCATAGTATTCATAAGTTATCTTAGTATGGAGCAAACATGGAAAATGTTGCACATAACCGTATTTGATATGAATCGTACACCTAAATATTAAAAGTAATTCAATCATTATGACCTCTTATGTTAACCTGCTATGAATCCAAGTCAAATGTTATTTAATTTTCATTGGCTTGTCCCTCAATTGAAAGTTATTTTGTGAACTATATGGTGTACATGCAAGTCCACTTTTGTTTTTATTTACACATTTTACAAGAAACAAATGTGGTTTAACATGTTTCAAAATACATGTTTATTTTCACTTTAGATTTCAAAACGAATTCAACAATGTTACTGTCAATATTAATGTAATGTTAATTTTAATCAGTATTTGTTAAACACTGATATTCGTACCAGAAATTGGCAGTTAAAGCCTTATGGAGTAATTGTCAAAGGTGTTGGTTATTGAGGGACCCATGCCTGTGTCTTGCAGGGATCCTATAATACATGGCTGTTACTTGTTCAACCACTAGATGGCGCAAGCCCATAGCATTAGTTACATGCCCATAAGTGGACTTCTCGTGGGCGGTATGAACTTTGCTCTCAACATCTTCAACTTTTTAAAGAACAATCATTCATCATTCAGAGTTTGTGCACAATAGGTCAGCTATACCAATCAGCACTGGCATGTTTTTGGTCAAACTTTAGTCGTTAACGATTAAAGACTATTGTAGGCTTTGCCTTCGATGAGCAAGTAATTAACGGACACACACGCTTGTCCATGTGGACGCCACTTCTGACATTTAGGAAGGGGTTATCCCGAGCAGAGGAAAGCTGAAATTAGCAAATGTGAATAAATAAATGATAGAGCAGTAACCAAATAGCCTTGTCTGACTGTGCTGTATCAACATGGTGCATGACATCATCGGCTCTTTCGATCCGATGTCCGCCGTCTCTTCTCGCCGGTGTATCAATCTCCCAAGAGAGGTTAATTAGAAGTGGCCACTAGGTTAGATGAGGTGGTTGTTGACAATGACTAACCCAACCACCCTAAAATACTACAAGAGTGCATCAACTACAAACTACAAATGCAATGAGAAAGAAAATAAGCAACGAATTTAGGCCATCAGATATAAAACATTAACAGCCTTGAATCACTTGGTCACACAATGTTTAAGCATATATTATTTATTTGCTGTTGTATCCAGTTCAAACCACGACACCACATTACGCATGCAGTTGGATAGGCGAAACGTAATAGTCCCAGACTACGTAGAACTGCACACATGACATCATTAAATAATGTTTACACGAGTCAACCTCGATCCACATCTCATGACACGTCAGCACGCTAATAGCTACTGTTTAAGTTTTAAGGCTTAAATGCTGATTATGGTTCCACGTTCACGCAACGCAATGACCCCGCAGACGCTTCGACGCAGTCGTGAAGCTTTTGGTTCTGCGTCGGGTTTCAGCAAGCGGACCAATCACAGCCCTTGCTGCTGCGTCTCCTCGACGGAAGGTTAACATTTTTGGGAGGCGCACGTCAGGCCCAGGGTTCGAATTGGGGGGGGGGGGGGGGGGGGGGGGGGGGGGGGGGGGGGGGGGGGGGTGGTTGATACTTAAATACTTGATATATTATTAAAATGACAGGTGTTTGGTTTTGTAGTATTTCTCAATCTGTGCTCATCATGCAAGGAATGATCTAATGTCATACGATTTAAAACAACCCTTCAGTGGACTGTACCATTACTGCGCCTTCAGCATCTTTTGACTTTTGTTTACTTGACATCACTCGACTATTGCTCCAATCAAGGGCGTAGGAACCGGGGGGCACGGAGGGGACGTGTCCCCTCCAATATTGGAGACATTTGTCCCACCTAAAAATTATACCGGGGGAGAAAAATATTTAATTTTATTTTGAAAGCGCAACACAGCGTCTTGTCATCGCTTCTTATTCTAAAAAACTGCCATTCAAAATGTGTTTTCCTTTACATTTACAAATGTATCTTTTTAGTAGAATAAAATATATTTGTGAATTTTTTCGGTGTAGTTAATTTATGACATATTTCTGTTCAAACCATTAACGGATCTGTCAGGTTTCCGATATGTGTCCCCCCCAATGTTAAACTCATTCCTACGCCCCTGGCTCCAATACAAAACAACGGCGGCACTGGCAGCGATGCAGGTTATTTGTGTTTGACGTTACCAATAGAGCTGCGAGGAGAACTACGGTATCAAGGGGAAGGTTCCTTATGAGTTGTGAAAAAATGCAGGTTAACTAGATTTGTAGCGCGCCACTGCCCCAACATGAATGTCACGTGAATGAGCAATCGCGAACACTGGTCAGGCCCTTGCGGTGGAAGCAAGGAGGGTCCGCAAGGACGTTAGGGGTGCGTAACCCCCTTGCGTTGCGTGAACATGAGACCGTAATTAGCCTTTAAGTTATGGTTCCACGTTGACGCAACGCAATAACCAAATAGTCGCTTCAACGCAGTCGTGAACCTGTTTTGGTTCTGCGTGGGGATCACGTTAGCGGACCAATCACAGCCCTTGCTGCAGCCTCGACCCAAGGTTAACAATCAATAAATCTTTTATTTAACCAGGTATAAATCAAATTGTTTGGAGGCGCACATCAAGCCCTTGCGGTGAACTCAAAGAGCGTCCGCAAGGAGCGTCCACAAGGACATAATGGGGCAGTAAACCCCCTTGCGTTGCGTAAACGTGGAACCATAACAAAGGGCCAAAGTATACTACCCCGACTCTGTAATCCGTAATCCGACTCAGTAACTACGGAGACCCCTCGAGCATTCGCAGTTCCTCTGTCGGGATGCCGGATACGCAATGCAATTCGCCGCCCAATCGATCTAATATGTTGACTACAAACCATGTAAATAGGGTTGCAAATAAACTTCCAAAGCTTTTCAAATCTTATTTGGTGTTTTATTGGTCCTTACTGTGTAAAGTAAACAATGTACATAGTAAATAAGTTGCAACGTCAAACCAGGGAAAAGTGATTCCGGAAATGAATTTGTCTCCGTCCCTCTCCTTTGCGTCGACGGATAGTTAACAAATATTGGATGCGCACGTAAGCTACGGAGAGGGTCTCCGACAGGCTCTCCGGCGACGGAGGGTGCTCTCCGTGTCTACAGCGCTTTACGGAGGAGTGTAAACCGGCAGTAAGCCTTTAGGTTGGTGTTAAAGTGCATGCTCACGGTCGCCAGCTGGCGTGTTTTCGAGTGCAACAGCATCGAACTTAGGGGCGGCAGACCTGTCTCAAGGTGCCTACAGGTGTCCGTGCGTGTGTCCGTGCGTGTGACCACACCCATGCAAACTCGCACGCGCATCATCAGCTGCAGCAGCTGAACTCTACTGTTTTGCAAACCGAGCCGGGAATGACTGCTGGTTCTGTCGGAGGATATGGAGTCATATAGGAGGCATTTCCGTCCTGCAGTGTCACGTTGCGGATCAGATGACCCAGTCACAATGTCCTAGAAAGTTTTTCAGGGAGGCAGAATACATCCTGTTTTAAAACATATATCGAGTTATGACACCTGTACAGTGTACGTGCACACACACACACACACAAACACTTACACACACAAACACTAACACACACACACACACACACACACACACACACGCACGCACGCACACACACACACACTTTGTGTGTTTGTGTGGTCAACATCCATGGTCGTTGCTGAAGTCTCGCAGGACTCTTGTCTAATAACCCTTTGCTTTGTGTTTGTGTGTCAGACCAGCTGGGGCCAACAAATGTCTGTAATACACATGTACAACACGCACTTCATATCAAACTGTCAGACACAGAGGCAGACAGACAGATAATTATACGGACGGACAGACAGAAGGGAAGACAGAAACGTAATGGCAGTCATTCCTAGTGTATTCAAAACCAATAAACTGCCACGGCCACTGTGACAAGTTTGTCAACATTTCAAGGAATGGGCCATTCTGTAAAATGGTGGATCTGAAAGGACCTCTCCTCACCTAAACAACACTTCTTGAGGTTATCTGATCAACGGTGTACACCATGACCTATTCTTCAGACATTAGCTCACCTTTACACACACACACACACACACACACACACACACACACACACACACACACACACACACACACACACACACACACAAACACACACACACACACACACACACACTCACACACACACAGTCATGCAAGCACACACACTCAGAAACCCAAACACATACAAGCATGCATGTACAGTCATAAACTTATCGTTGTCCACCGTGTCCAGATTATGACTTATATTTCTGCATTTACTGTATGTGTATTTTTATGTGTGTGTGTGTGTGTGTGTGTGTGTGTGTGTGTGTGTGTGTGTGTGTGTGTGTGTGTGTGTGTGTGATTGCATATGTGTATGCTTGTGTGCGTTTGTACACACACACAAACCGAGGCACCAGGGGAAAACTCTCAACAGTGTTGTACTGTACAACAATATCTGAACCTTCATCATCATCATCATCATCATCATCATCATCATCGTCCTCCTATTCCTCCTCCTCCTCCTCCTCCTCCTCCTCCTCCTCCTCCTCCTCCTCCTCCTCATCCTCCTCATCACCAGCCCAGCCTGGCTGACCTTGTGCTCATCCCAACCCCTTTGTGAGGGTCAATGATGACCTCCAGGCTGGTACCTCTCATGTCCTCCTGGGTCGTGACGGTGATAAGGTCAGAACGCCTGCAGCAGCAGCAGCAGCAGCAGGCCCTCATGGTTGGGTCGGTTAAGAGTGAGATTGACATTAAGCGGCCGCATTCCATTCTGTAACTTCGTCTGTTGGCGTTTGTCTCGTAACGTTGCGGGATATGTTTTGAGAGCAAGCTTGTACCCCAAAAATGTCCTTGAGCGAGATACCCTAAAACTCCCATGGATTTATAACATATCATAAACGTATACTAAAAAAAAGTATAGAGTCCTTTTATATCAAAATGTTTGCTATCTGGTTAAGACTTGAAAGCCCAGTCAGAGAAGCTCAGTTTTAAAATGTTGTGTGTTCTGTCATGGAAAACTGGAAAGGGATCATCAAAGTTGTGATAAGGTACCTCCTAACTTAATTTAACCATTCACAGATCGCTCCACACTCTCGCTCTCGCTCTCTCTCTCTCTCTCTCTCTCTCTCTCTCTCTCTCTCTCTCTCTCTCTCTCTCTCTCTCTCTCTCTCTCCCTCCCTCCCTGCAGGGCGTTATACATAGTAAAGGTTAATTAGTTAGGTAGGAAACTCGATCAGGGGCGGGCATTTGGAATTGGATCCGCACACAGGTAACTCAAGCGATCGTCTTTGTCATTGGAATCAGACCTATATAAATCCTCCTCGACGGACACCACATCACCACATAGTCCTCCTCCTGCTTCTTCTGCATCATCAACACTTGTCGGCAACAGCCTCCTACATCACCTCCGTAAGTTGCCTTTCTTGCGGCTCGTTGTTCGGTCTTTCGTACGGGGAAATGATTCATTTTACTTTCCCGATTGTCTTTCGGATACAATACTTTTATGCTTAGAAATGTGAGGTGGTCGATCATGGGCTGCTGTGAGTGTGTATATTGTAGGCTACACAAAATAAGTTTCCGTATTTCCAATACGGTGGTCGCTTTCACGTGCGTTGAAGGTTATGGGTCCGGTGAAATTGACAAGATTAATTGCTCCTTTGCCAGAAGCCAATTCGAATGGAAAAACAGCTCAGCTACAGTCCATGGCGCAAAACCAAAAGGGTGCTCTCTCGATCAGCGCGTTAACTAAGACAAAGTAAACTAGGAGCAGTAACTCGCCCTTTGTTTTTGTGGCACTGTCAATTAAGAATGACCGCTCTAGTTCAACTTGTTAATAATTCACTCTTGTTTATCTTACAGGTTTAAAATGTCTCTCTCATCCATTCTTTCTGCTGATGCCATCGACAACGCTATCAAGGACTGCCAAGGTATCGCCTTCATCTACTGATCATAGTATCTGTGTCCTCTTTAGGAAAACAAATATAGGCCCTATATGTAGCTTCATCTTAAAAATAAATCAACAACAGATTTGAACAATGTAGAGATATTTGAAGATAAAAAAAACACTAAAATCATTTAAAAGGATGCAATAGAAACACACAGTCACCTTTGGTTTCTTGCTCTTGAATTCATTGTTGAATGTGTTTGAACTTCCAGCTCCGGATTCCTTCTGTCCCAAGAAGTTCTTTCAGATCTGTGGTCTTTCTAAGAAGAGTCCAGCAGAGGTGAAAAAAGCGTTCGCCATTATGGACAATGATGCCAGCGGCTTCATCGAGGAAGAAGAGCTCAAGTGCGTGAGAGGCTGTACAGATTAATGATTGTAGGCTGGAATACTTTGAAATGGACCAATGAGATTCTTAGAAAAACATTCTGAAGCTTGAGAATTACCCACATTTTGTCAATCATAGTCACAAAGAATACTGTTGCCTATCTGTCAGACCAACACATTTGTTAACCTGGATTCTTATTGTCATTATTAGAACTTTTATTTGTTGTAGCAAATGTTGTAGCAAATTGTTTTTCAATATAGCCCTACCATTGTATGAAATGAGGTCAAGCCAATAGCCTTATACACTTAATATATTTTCATAGCAGCAACACCAGTTGGAATGACACCAGAGGTTCAAAATCCTCCAGAACCCTAAGAGTTGCCTTTGATGGGGTGCCATTACAGGATCAGCACCCTACAGAAGTGTATAATGGCAAGCATACACTTGTATGATAGTTGGTGGTACACTGCAATTGTCAATGCCATATTTAAGCTTCCGTGAGTGACTAGGTATATAAATGCAAGTAAAAAAAAACAAGCAAATATAAATTAAAAGTAAAAAAACATTGAAAAGCTCAAGCGCTAAAGAGGGATGAGAGGAGGGAGAGACAGTGTGACCTTCTGAGTGTAAGCCATGTAACCTGTAGGTGACTCTTCCTGGTTTGCTGGGTCCTACAGGTTTTTCCTCCAGAGGTTTTCTCCTGGAGCACGTGTGTTGACCGCCGCAGAGACCAAGAACTTCCTGTCTGCTGCCGACGACGACAGCGATGGCAAAATCGGTGCTGATGGTGAGTGGACCAGTATCATCTAGCTTCACGTAGCTGGACATTGACAGTCCATCACAGTGTTTTCCATTAATGAAAGAGCGTAGGGAGTGTCGTATAAGGGGGCCTGTGAAGCCCTGTCAGACTATAGCTGTGATTAGGGCTATACAAACAAAATTGACTTGATTTGCCTTGAAAATAGGTGAAAAATTGCCAAATTCACATTGTTGGAAGGTTTTGATGCATGGCACAGGGGTACCTACAATGAAACCTTTATATCTCGGGCAAGCATTAAAAC
>NC_136944.1:11110354-11170354 GCF_949987615.1 Pollachius pollachius
GCTCCTGAAGGCCTGGAGAAACAGGACATTTCCAGTCTTCTTCTATGAGGGTTGGACACATGATTATATGGAAACATTAAATAGGTATCATTAACTTACCATGCTATATAAATATTTATTTTTCATGGAATAAGAATATATTAGATAAGAGATACAACAAATTTCTGAAATAAATACAAATCTACATGTCAACACCTAGGCTGAATAAAAAAATCCTTGATCTTAACAAGCTTCTAACTTCGCAACTGACAAGCCAATCAATGTCTTTAATCTCTCTCTCCCTCTCTCTCTCTCTCTCTCTCTCTCTCTGTTTCTGGAAAAGAAGCCATGAGTTCTCGATTGGTCCATTTATCAGCTTAGTATTGCTTTCCACTCCATTGTTTTTTGACGGATAACACCGTGCAACAGCTATATAGAACCACGCTCTGATATAGTGTCAAAGGGGGGGGCCTATAGCACTTGTTCTTAGAAGCTCAATAATTGATGGTACCTCTTCATTGTCACCAAAAACTTAAACCAAGAAAGGAGTGTCTGGCTCACCTTACCTATTAAGTCTGTTTGAAACATTAATGGGCCACCCATCTTCCTACTGAAAACCAATTGACAAAGAAAGAGAGAAAGACAGAAAGACAGAAAGAGAGCGAGGTAGCAGAGCATTGTAAAGAAAAACGGAAAACCAATTTTATATTAAAACGCCAGCGAGTGCAACATTTTGGATACGCCCTCGCAGTCACATGATAGGCTAAACAGGGATGGATGTTGTGAAAGATTTAACTGCATTGCTTGGACGAATGAATGGGCTGCGTGAGCTCAGAGCAGGGTCTCCGTCCATAATGCAGGGCCTTGACTGTCCACGGTCCTCTAGTGATCTGCTGCTGTGCTGGGCCTCAGATGAATATTATGTCATGGGTCTAGGTAGCTTCTCTTCCATGAATGATGGACGGAGATGAACATATCCATTGGCCTATGGCCCTATTGATAAATTATTAATAACCAGCTCTTGTGCATGAATCATTCAGTCCAAATCTCTTGTGGTAAAAAGCCAAAGCTTTGTTTTTTTCAAGATGGCTGGATGCATCTGCACAGCGTAATGTTATGATGCATATATTCTATTCCATACAATTTAGAACGTTTTACTGGAATGTCAATGCTGCACATTATTTGGTTTTGAAATTCAAAAAGGGGAGGGAGATGCTTGGTAGAGAGCCCCTCCCAACACAAGGAATACCCACTCCCTACAACCTCACTCATAGAGCGGTCACAAACCACCTGCGCCATGGTTCACATGTCTTTAGGAATTGACACACACTTTAAGACAGATCTGAGCAGCCTTACCTGTCTTGGTCACAGGCGGACAGTGTCATTCTTACTCAAAAACAGAAAGACAGATGCATGCACTTAACGGATGTGTGGTCTGAGCAGTCGAACATGTCTTCAGTACCTTCAGGTTTCACATCTAAACCATCGGAGGTGTTAGTCAGTCTGGTCAACTGAAGCACCACAATGCCTCGAACATGAGGATTACTACGTGTCGCAGTGAGGACACACTTGGTTGAGCCGTGTCAAAGAAGAATGTCGTACACATGAGGGGCGACACCGTTTCTTCAACCCTCAGGCAATCACCTGCTGCAGTCAAACTGGGGGAGAAGACTGACCTTCCGTCTCGTTCTCTCTGCTACTTTCGTTGGCTGCTGCCTCATTTCCCATTAAAAGGGTCGGAGGGACTTCTAACTAGTATATCATTGATTGAAAGAGGGGAGGCTATTATAGCTGACCTTTAGGCAGTCTGTCTGGTTAGGTTAAGACATGTGCTTAACTAGGCCCATGATATAGCTACGACTAAATACATAGATGGATGAGAGACAGAGAGAGAGAGAGAGACACACACACACACACAGAGACATAGTTTCTATCATATGACATGAATATGGGTAATTGATTTTATTTCATTCATTTTGTGCATACTTGTTTTCTTCATGTTTTTAATGTTATTTAGCGTGAATGCTTTATTTAAGTTTATGGCTGAAGCCTTCACATTAACCCCATGAAGCGTCGGATTTACGGCCAGACAGTATCCTAACAGGTGCTCCGGCATGGCTGATACCTGTAGACATTTTCCAAATAACCAGGTGCTATCATGTTAGATTTTAGGACGTTTTTTTTGTAAATGTAGATGACTAACCCAACCTGTTTTTTAATGACGTAACCCTGAGTGTAATATTTGACAAATGTTATGAATTGAATTAAATGCCTTAATTCATATTTAATAGAATCAGTCAAATCTTCTTCTCAAACCGACCTAATGTGTGACTTAATGGGAAGACTTAATGTGTGTGTATGTGTGTGTGTTTTTGCATGCATGCATGAATGTATGTGTGCCTCCGTGTGTGTGTGCGTGTGTATGTCTCTGTCAGGATACATCAGCTATTTACCTCTGACCCTGTACAAACTCTTCACAGCATTGGCCATGTTTCTACACGGTGTACAACATGACCACAGTTCACTGTCAGGTTACAACCCCAATGCCAGCTCAGTTTCCTGTCCATCAGATCTCACCAATTGCTCAACTGGGCCACCCGGAAAACCCAAAACTCAACCGTTGCATTTTAATTAAGCTCCCTTCACCTGTGTCCCCTCTGGCTAAGTGGTATGGACACCTTTCAGGAAACAGTACAAGGGGGTGTAGCGTATCGAAGGCAGGGATTAGTGACAGGGAGTGGTCGAGAGGCATTGTAAATAGAACCACCGTCAGTCCGCTGCGACCTCGGGGACGCAAGGCTTCTCCTGCAGCGGTGATTAAAAGGGAACTCTTCTGCTGCTGCGAGGGGAGGGGCATGGTGCCACGATACAGAGCAGCACAGTCAAATGCAGGTTTCCCCAATCAGAAGGAACGTATGACAGGTGATATATATATATGTCGTACTAAATTGTTAGTCAGTCATCAAGTGTACGATCTGCTCTTAGCTAATTGAAAATTAATAAACGAGTTCAAACTAAAATTTGATGAGATCCTGTTTGCAGAGGTGCCTTCGTAGGACGAACCCAGGGGTCACTCATAGCACTTATTATTGGCCCAGGCATTGTATGTACCAGGGCATAACTCATATTGACCACAGCTGGTGCTTTGACAAGCATCAATGAAAAACGTACATATCTATCCAATCTGAATGTTGAGGGCTACACTGTGTTCATCCTGCTATGAGAGCTCTGTGAAAAGGGTTTTGTGGTCAATGTGTGCTATCTTTGCTAGTTCAGTATTTTAGTTAACTATATGCCCTGGTACATACAAATATAGCAGAGCTTCTTTCCTGCTATTACTCCTCAATGATAAGGTATATTGTTGAGAGTTAAGGGTAACAAGTAGATGTGAATTGTACTGGAAATGCAATGTAATTATTTTCAGCAGTTCACATTTACATTTGAACGTGCACAGGTTACATAAAATAACACGTGAACACACACCCACACACAAATACACAGACAAACGCACACCCACACACTCAAACGTGCAATCGTCTTGAGGTGTTCGATCCTTAAAGATAAATACTGTGGCGCCCTCTAGCGATACAATTATTCATATGCAGAAATTAAGCACAGAACTGAAATTGCATTGTTTTTACTATTACCATTTTCATAGGAGTAATATTAACAATATTAATACCTTGCATTAACGTGCACAAGAAACCAGAATGTATGACAAATGTTAATGCAATTGTATTTATTAACGGATGTGACGTTATTGTGATGGTTTTTTAGTTCCGGTCCAGGCATGAATGTGAGTTAGCTGCCTCTGCTGCTGTCTGTCAAGAAACATCACCCAAGCACAGCGTTTGCTGGAATTTTAATTTTTAATTGTAGCAATCAGAGGCCGCTTAACACCAGAAAACATGTCTATGTACCAGGTAAAGCCCATATATGAGGGTGGAGCAAAGATTGATTTGCCAACGTGCATGTACAAGTTACCCAATATCCACGAGCAGCGAGCAAGCAGCTACTTCTCCGAACATGCGCATCAGGTAACCGCACTAACTTAGCACCGAACGATAATAGTGATCCACACATCAGCCAATATTCCCAGTTATTTAACTTGTTTAGCTTTAATATAACCTCAGTCAGTATTACCAGTTATTTTAACTCGTTTAGCTTTAATATAACCTCCCTGATTGGCAACCGAACATGTAGCCTAGCTGGGTGTAAGTCCTGTCTGGATCAAAGACAAGTAGCCCTGTTGTAGATGATGCAGTCACCCCATCCTTGGTTTCTGTTTTCACATTGTTCTGGTATTGTTATATGGAAAGGATGATTACATTTCTTCAACCAACATATTTGATTGTGTGGTGATAAGGGCGTTTAACTCTTGGAATGTGTGTACTTTGCTCTATATAGCATGTACGTTTGAGTTTGTATTGTACGTATCATGACAGTATATCAATACAACACAACAAATGTCAGTTTTTTAATGGGGCTAGTGTGTGCTATTTTTTCATTCACGTCATACTCATGAAATTATCTACAATAAAAACACTAGTGTGCAAAACCATTAATAATTGTGGATATACATATACCTAACCCTAACTCCATGACAATATAATAATCTCTAACATCCCGGTGCTTACACACATTCTCCTCCTCTCCTTCTCAGAATGGCGAGCCGGACTCGGCTGTGAGAGCTCTGGAGGCTCGGCAGGACGAGATCATGAGGAAGCTGTTTGAGTTGAAGGCGGCAGTTGACGGTCTGGCTAAGACCGTGGCCACCCCGGACGCTGACCTGGACCTGACCGTCAGCTGCAGCCTTGCATCCCCCAGCCCCACTGCTTGCACTTTTACAGGCACCGCAGATCTGGACACACTGCTGGGCAAGGTGGGGAGGGGCTGTGGCCTCCTGCTGTTGCGTTGTTTATACATATTCTCAGACTGGCTTGATCAATATGTGCATTGTAAAATAATATTTTCCATTATATCGTTAGATACTATTTTTATTGGGCACATATTATCAACTCAATTTAAGCCTCACAATCACAGCAGTGGTGATCTTAGGAAGTCCCAGTATAACCGGTTTAAGTCGGAGCATAAGTGATCAGGATGTCCCAATAGTCCCGTTTTTGAAAATAACAATCACGATGATGATGACGACAAACTACTCCGTATTCCCGCCGTCTACCCGTGCCACAGGACCTGGGCGCCCTGCGTGACATCGTCATCAACGCCAACCCCGCCCAGCCTCCCCTCACCCTACTGGTGCTCCACGGGCTGTTGTGTCAGCGCTACCGGGTGCTCTCCGCTGTCCACGTGCACTCGTCTGTGTCGGGAGTGCCCCCCCAGCTGCTGTCCTGCCTGGGCGCCCGCCTCACCGACGGCTCCGCCCGGCACCTCTTCCAGCTGGGCTTCACCCTCATATGGAAGGACGGTACGGGAGGAGAAGGGTCGGCTGGGAGAGATTTGGGAGGGAGGGAGGGAGAGGTGACAAACTGAATTAAGGTACGGCCACACTGAACGTGTTACGCTTGTAACGCGCCTAACCTGACGCTTGGTCACTGTGTGTCCCAAAAATGGTTCAACGCGCCTACGCAGCTAAATGAGCCCGCCCAAAACGTATTTTCCCCCGCTACTTTTCTTTTGCTCCACAAACATGGCTGAGATCACCACCATCGCGGCACTGTATTTGTTGTGGGAGTTCGAGGAGAGTAGGAAACCCAAACGTCGCCGTGTTTGGGTGCATGATAGAGCTTAGATCGGGCCCAGAAAATCAAGCCCGACCCGGCCCGAGCCTGTGCACGTTCTGTCTGAGCCCGGCCCGGCCCGACACATTAACTGTAATTATGAGCCCGAGTCCGATTTCAACCCAACATTTTTTTTAATACATGTGTAACTTTGTACACATTTGTTACTTGACTGGCGACGTTCTATACATTACCGCTTATTACACAGCTACTTGCCAAAACGAAAAAATAACTTCTCATGGTGTGTCTTTTTACAATTTATTCGATACCAGCATTCATAATGTTGATCAGCAGTGAAATAGTCCGCCAAAGACGTTGATGTCACTTAGCAACCGAAGACGCTGGGGTTGACAAGTTACAGGACTACTACCCATGCAAGTGAACGAAGCGTTCAACGGCATTGAGAAGACCCGTGTAATAAAGGCCTATAATATTTCTGTTTATGGCATGGATTTCTCCTCAGATTAGGCCAATAAAGCAATGATTTAAAAAACAAACAAACAAACGCTCGATCAAAGGCCCGACCCGGCCCGAGGATAGTGGTGGGAAATATTGGCCCGACCTGGCCCGCGGGTCGGCTCGGGCTCGGGTCTCTAGTGCATGACATCCTCTGTAGGCGCTCACAGCTGTGAGTTTCACCACCTCCTCATCGTTTCAGCACACACTGAAACAATGTCTTGGTCGTCCATGTTCTTTCTGCTTCTGTGCGTCCTCCGTCTGTCTGCCAGTGACATCGGGTCAAGCTCAACGCTGATTGGCTATCGCTGCTAAGCGTCACGCGTAGGAGCGTAAAAAGTTAAGTTTTTTGAACGTTGTTGGTACGTTGGGCGCGTAGGTGTGTTGGGCGTGTTATTTAGGTGCTTAAAATGCGTCTAACGCGCTGCTTTAGCGCGTGTAACACATCTACACGCCTAAACCAATGGTTCCCTATGCAAAAATGCCGATTTTCTACGCCTCTAACACGCGTAACACGTTCAGTGTGGCCGTACCTTTAGGTTTACCAGGGACTAAAGCAAATTAACCGTGTTTGCCGTAAATATGGATGGGCTGTAACAAACATGTTGACATGTGCATTACTAAAACCCGTTTGCAATAATTAATAATTATTTGGTCAATAAGAAGCTTATTATTCTAAGTAAATTTTATTCGTACATGAATGTAATCAGGCGTAGTTGGGCATTTTCACTAGGATTAGAACAGGATCGAACCCTGACCCTTTCAGCTGAAAGATACTAGAGCTACACTAAGCCGGGGTAGGATTGGATGAAGACCCCTCCCCTCATTCTCCACAGCACTGCCCTAACATTTACCAGACTACTATTTAACCATTTCTTTCATTTACGGAATTTATTCAGATGCTTGCTCAAGAATGCCTACCAGTTGCAGTTGACATTGGGACTTGAACCCAGAACCCTCTATCCGGAAGTCAAACACCCCAACCACTGTACTGCCCTCTCTTCTATCTTGGTGTCTCACCTTATCCCCGAATGTCTTCCTCTTCTCCTCCTCCCCCCCCCCCCACCTACCCACAGTGCCCAAGCTGCAGATGAAGTTCAGCGTGCGCAACATGTGTCCCGTCGAGGGCGAGGCCAATGTTGCACGCTTCCTCTTCCGCCTGCTCTCCCCCGACCCGAGCGACGCGGGCCTGGCCACGCTGGTGGACAGCTGGGTGGACACGGCCTTCTTCCAGCTAGCCCAGGGCGGGGCCAAGGAGCAGGCGGCTGCGCTGCGCTCCCTGAACGCCGCGCTGGGCCGCCAGCCCTGGCTAACGGGACCTGAGCTCTCCCTGGCGGACATCGCGTGCTACTGCTGCGCGGTGCAAAGCGGGGCGATGGCAGCGGCGCCCACCCACGTCCAGCGCTGGATGAAGGCCTGCGAGAACCTGGGTTATTTTAGCCGGGCCCAGCTACAGTAGGAGGCCGCATCCAATCGGAGATAAGCTCTGTGAAGATGTGTATCTTGTATCTACTGCTTGTTCTCCCCCTGGTTCTATCAAGGAGAGGGGAGAGAAAGTTGGTATTTGCAATTCACAAATCAAGAGAACCCATGTCTGATTTTCCCTCTCGTTCCTCGTTCCTCTGAATGGCTCTCTGAACGCAGCAGTCGATGTGCTGTTGGGGAAGGTTCTCGACATCTTGGGTATTCTATCCAGAGGAAGTAAGCTTCAGAGGACTGTATGGACAATGGGGGATTTTATTATGAATTGGAACAAAAGGGAAAACTTCTACTGTTAAAGTAACACACACACACACACCTCTACACACACACCTCCCACCTTGTGCCTAATGTGACCCTGCTCAAGATGCTGTGTGTGTAATATATGGGGAAGGGTGCAAATACAATTTTTACACTAAATGGTGCAAATGAGATGCAGACCTGACCCACATCATGTGTGCTGTGTGGAGATCTTGACACTTGCTATCCATGTTTGTTCTTTTCTTAAGTCATTAAAACAGTATGGGGGAAAAACCCTGAACTATGGTTTGTGTTTTTGAAGCTGCTGCTAAGTGTTGGTTTGAAGAGCTTTTTTTGACTTTCAGGATTAACATCCCACACGAGTACTCAAGAGTATATAAAACAGGTAATACATCTTTCACTTCTATGAGTACATAAAAAGGCGTAGCACACTAGTGATTTTCAACAAAAGGGAATTTCAGCCTTGCTGCTTATTTACTTTATTTTTCTGTCATTTCCATTGGAATAATTTGCATTTGAAAGGGTAATCATCAGGAACTGGCGGGCCGACTTCTATTTAAAAACTGGACCTTTCACAGTTTGCTTTGGCGTCCAGGTGTGTAACGTCCACATGTAGAATAAAATGGAGGGCGATGTGCTTGCTTTTCAACTCCATTTGATTGAGTCATACTAATATCTTTCTGTACCATTCATTTGCACGATGCAAATGAATGTTTTAGATAAAGATGAAACTAGGATGATTGGCATTGTGTGTGCATGCATGCTCTGTTCACATTTAGTAATTAATGCAGTTTTTCTTTTTTTAATGAGTCATCCGTAATCGGTTGATGCACTCCCGGCAGTGTGTAAAACAGCTGGGCAAGTGATCATGCCCACTTCTACACTGATTAGATCTGGTTCACATAACCCCTATGACCTCTATCTGCTGAATAGCGGAAGAACCCACCATCTACAAAGATTTTGCGTTTCTTCTATTCTTTAGTGTAGTACAAAAAACAGTAAACAAGGAAGCTCAAATGAATAAACTAAAATCACATGTACATAATGAAAATAAAAGATTGTGAGTTTGGAGTAACTTTAATGTTTGCCCAATCCCGAGTCTGTTGCTCCAGGCCAACTAATATTGGCCATCTCATTAACTAATAACATACAAAGAAATAATCCATTTAGTTTCAATGTCGCTCGTTATATTTTTATAGCTCACATTTCATGGTTAGGCTTTAAGCTCCACTAGGCGTCCAACAAGCACACGGTGCTGTTGTATCTCAGCAGGTTGATCCTCTCAAAGAAGTTGTCGGTCAGACTGGTGATTCTCTGCGGGGCAGCCAGGTTCCCCTTGTGGCTGAAGAGGCGTTGCACGGGCGCCGCAGACGGCAGCGTTGTGTTGTACTTGATGAAGAGCTGCCTTACTCTGGGGAAGTCCTTTAGGCACTCCAGGCTCTTCCCAGTGCCCTCCAGGTACTTGTGGATCTCCTCCTTGGCGCCTAGCTTCTCAGGCCGACCGCGGGGCGTCGCGGGCCCGTAGCTGAAGAAGTCGTCTTCAGACTCTGTGGTGGTGTCGGACTCGTCCGTCGACTCCTCCGTGGGGAAGCCGGGGTCCAGCTCGGCCGCCTCCAGCAGGCCGCACATCTCCTCCCTCTCCGACGGAGACATCCACCACAGCCGGAACTGGGGTGTGGTCGCCGTGGCGATTTTGGCCTCAGTGCTGGCGAAAACGTTGCGAAAGCGCGCGTCAATTGTGGCCACGACGGAGTCGATGGCGTCGGCGAAGTGGCGCGCTGTCGCCCGCTGCTCCGTCAGCTTGTTCTTCAGGCTAAGGATAGTGGGGATGACTAGGCCCAGGTAGCACTTCTGCTCGGCCTGGAAAAGCTCCAGGGCAAAGGCCAGCGGCTTGAAAACCACCACGTACTCCTTCAGGAAGGCCATCTCCTTGGCCTGTAGCGCGGGAACGCCAAGCCGTTCGCTCAAAACCGACCGCTCCTTCTCAGCCAGAGAAACCAGCCTCTGCACCATGCAGTACTCAGCGTTCCAGCGGCTGGCGCACGGCACCACCAGGGGCATCTTAGCCACGTCTTCGGCTTTCTCGGACGCCACCTGCAGCTTGTGGCATTGGCTCCAGAAGGCAGAGACCTTGGACATGGTGCTGTAGTACAGTTGGCACATGGGGCCCTGGGACACCGCCAGCCAGAAGTCCTCCATCACAATCAGGTCCAGGGTGTGCGCGGCGCAGTGGCCTACGTCCGGCACGAACACCGGCACGTCCCGCTCCTGCTCACTGTCCAGGATGGCTCCAACGTTTTCAAAGAAACCCACGTCGTCCTCATCGCCGTCTGCCAGGAACTCCTTGAACATGCCGACGAAAGGGCTGCCGTTGTCCACAAGCGTGGTCTGAACTTTGCTCTCGATGTTATACGCAGAGTGGATGTCGCGGATCCGGCCTGAGATGGCCTCAACTGTGTTGGGCCCCTCAAGCCGAGCGAAACCCAGGGCGGCGGATTTCCGCTCCAAGGTGACTGCGTCGATCCAGTGACAGGTCATGCCAAAGTAGCTCCTGCTGCCCGTGGTCCAGATGTCGCCTGTGGTACACATGTACAGGACACTGTCGAGTTTGGCCGTCAACGCCGCTTTCATGCTGGAGAATTCCAGGTCGACCTTGGTGGACAAGGTCAGCTTGTCCGTGGTCAGCTGACCCTCAGTTAAACCCTCCATTAGTTTCCTGAAGCCAGGCTGCTCAAGCAGATAGAAAGACTGGCAGTCCTCCACAATGAAGTTAAATATTAGCTCATCTAATCTCGATTGTGCCTGGCTTTTGGAAATAATCTCTGCTTTAATTTTCTTGAGTTGGAGATGACCGGTAACCTCACCGTTGTGTTCCTTCTTTCGGCACCTCTTTGCTGCAGCATTGACCTTATCTTCATGGCAACCCAAATGTTTCCTCTGAAATACAATACGAAAAATACAAAAATATTATATATGAAGAGTGTTAACCTTTTTTATTTTACACCCACTTTCAAACGTGAAATGGGACATCTGACAGTATAAGCCTGTATATATCTAGATAATGAACAATCATCAGAGATTGGTCCACAAAAGCAAAGACCACCATTCAATGAAAGTGAAATGACCAAATAACCTAAGGTACATACAACCAGTGATTCTTTCAACTGCACAGAGAAGCAAAAATATACAACTTACGTCTAAATGTTTCTTTAGATTTGACGTTGATGTTTTTGAGGTGGATAACAGATTAACCTTCGGTAAACATAAATTACACTGGACGATTACATTTTTCCCTTGATCTGCCTTGTGTGTAAAATGGTGGCCATAACGCCAAGAATGCAGTGCCGTTTTAGTGTCTATGACGGATTCTGTATGGTCCGTATCCATTATATCCGTTTTGCCTGATATTAAAACTATTTCAAAATGAAACGAAAGTATTGTAATCTGATTTAGTAATCAAAATTACATGTAATGTAATGTAATGTAACGCAAACGGGAAAGGACTCGTGAAAGGGGCATGTCTGATAGAGATTTTGAGGGAGGGGACATCGCGTCGATGACTCGTCTTGCGCTTGCGCACTCTGTGGCCCTTTAATGTTACTGCGCATGTGTACTGGGCACACGTCATTGGCGCGTCCTGAATTTTACGTCATTATCAAATCAGATCAAATCAAAGGAAACTTTACTTACCAATTCAGGTTCCAGATACAAAGAAAAATGACAACACACTGAGTAAAAACACGATTCCACCAATATTATTGTATTGTTTCTTCTTCGTGGCTGGAAAATAAATAGAAACACATTATTATTATTATTATTATTATTATTATTATTATTATTATTATTATTATTATTATTATTCATTCCATATATATCGTTCTACAAATCTTCACTGTCTTCACAATATAACGATGACCAAAAGAGAACACGTGGTAAAAAGTGTAAGTGAAATCCAGAAATGAATCACTATTATAAGGCCTACAAAATGGCCTATACAAATAGTCTATCCGCAGACCCTCAGCACGTTACTTTAATTTCCTCTTACATCTAAAAAACGAATGCACCGTCACTGCCAAAGTAGAGGGGAGTTGGCCATTTAGCCCATGTGTTTATATCCGTATGCAAATGGATAAACACACACACACACATACACACACACACACACACACACACACACACACGCACTCACACACACACGCACACACACACGCACACACACACACACACACACACACACACACACACACACACACACACACACACACACACACACACACACACACACACACACACACACACACACACACGGTGGATACACCAGATCTGAAAATCGACAAATCGGCCTAAATTAGTCACAGCGCAGTTGTCTCTGACGCATCTTCTTGTATCCAAATGAGCCGCTATCTCATCCCTCAGCTGATAAATTTCTGTGCTTCATTGTTTCTTCGGACACCAGGACAATATCTGTTGATTACTTAAATGTCACTTAATGTTTCTTAACCCAATTACAAATGTGTTTTATGATTGTGATTACATTACAAAAATTGAATAGTTGTAGTTGGTAGGCCTAGGTCTACTGGTGATGGAGGTGGTGGTGTTGGTTGGGGGAAGGGGGGCTACATTGGACTCCAGTGAGTGATGGGTGAAGTTGAAATTGTGTGCCTTGACCAATAAACATATCCCGAGTCCCGGCTCCCACCAAGACTTCCTCGGCTGGTAACTTATATAAAGGTACAGATTATAACGGAAGCTGTAGGTCTACATTCGGCTATATAGTGGCAGACAATTGGTTCAATGGATTTGACATACAGTTAGCATATAGCCTAAGTTCAGCACACTCAGTAAACATTTAATTGCTTTTTGGGATTTTTGAAGATGTTGCGTTTCGAGTGGGGATCAGTTTGAGCTGGGGCAGGTCTCTACAGGGAGGATAACTCATCTCGTCGTCCGACTTCAGTCAATAGTGGACGAAATATCGAAATAATGCTAGAATGATCGGTTTTATTTTTTTACTATTACAATGTGTTTAAGTTTCTAATGGGCACAATAAGTGACGGAATGCATAAATATAAAGCACATGTGCATTGATGACAGGCGTTTATGGTGAGTTCTGTTGGATTTTTATATATGCCTGCAGCCTGTCAGAGCGAGTGGATTGGCGATTGGTGAGGGTGGGGTCTGATGTTGGAGTCATGACGCAGGGGTTATCGGGTACAACCTTCCTCTCTCTGGCAACAAAGTGAACTGATCATAGAGAAATCGAGTGGGGGGAAAAGAAGTACATACAACAAATTATGTAATTCTTGGATTTAGTGCCATCCGGCGCGCTCGTGTCAAAGCTTAGGGCTACACATATGGCATCTGGTGGACCGTGGATGTTGGCAGCAGCAGTTGCCACTAGTTGTTGTTGTCACCCGCGTGTGAGCATCAAGTGAGCTTTTCAAGCGAGAGACACAGACAAAGAGGCGGACACTGAGAGAGGGAGAGATAAAGAAGGGGAGAGTGAGGAGCGAGTATCACCAATCTTCACTTTCCAGCGTTGCCGAAACAAACTAAATCTCCTGCGCCTTGAAGCACTCCAATGTGCGCGCCTCGTTGGACACGTCTGTTGACTTTATTATCCTTGTTATTATTATTATTATTATGAGGCGTAATGGCTTGGTGTGACCGCGGGGTTCAAACGCTGTTGGCCACCGCCGGGGCTTTCGCCGCGTTCAGCCTCATGACCATCGCCATAGGGACAGACTACTGGCTGTATTCGCGCGCGTACATCTGTAACGCAACCAATGCCTCTACGGACGACACCCCATCGCAGCCCAAAACTAAGAAGGGCGACCTGACCCATTCGGGGCTGTGGAGAATCTGTTGTATTGAGGGTAAGAGGTAACACTTTGAACTCTTTGTAGTACAGAATTTACTTTGGAAAAGCTGAACACTGAGTATTATGCTTTTCAGTTTGTCAGTGCATTTTCAATAAATACAATAAAAACGTACTTTAAACAGTTTTACCCTGTTAAGGCAAGGTTTAACTTAGAGTGTAGGCTTTGATGGTTTATGTGTGTGAATAGTGTGTGGATAAAGTGGTCAATTATGTTTCAGAACGGAAAAAAGTGAATGGAGAATGATTAATTATTAAGAATATAACAAGAGCAAAGGCGTTGAAAAAATCATCGGTCGAATTGACTCGTGTTAAAAGTAGAAAGAGACAAAGGCGATTTATGTGCGTATTGATCGCATCTTGCAAGTGATGATACTTTTATCTATTTTGTTTACTTGAAAGCTAACATATAAAAGTCGGCCGCGTACAAGGCCCACGCGGCAGAACGCATTGCCAACCAATCCATGGCACGTTCCTGTCTCATTCAGGAGGAGGAGGCTCATTCCCGGCAGCAACACGCACAGTCCTTACCTTCATTCATATCTTCGTTGGATGGGATGCTGTTGCTTGGCAACATATTTGACATCGCTATGGAAACATGCCCAGTGATTAGAAAAAGATGACTCCCGATGTTAAGTCATGTCCGAGCATAACATATAAGGTTATTAGAGACAAGGGAGGAGGATATATACCCCTCGTAAACGTCTGAATCCAGTTTTTATTTTGTTAAGTGTTTTGGGTGGTGAGATGGCAATGACTTCTTGGTTCAGAAGAACACGTTGATTCATTGACTGGGTTGGTTTGTGTGCGCTTTCGCTTTCTTTTGGAAATCGACCATTATAGGCCTATCGACTGTTTGTTCAACCCCAGACGATCTAGCTCTAGATCCGGCGCTCCACGCATTATCAGCTCACTTCCTTTAAGAACTGGGCACTGTCCACATGCCGAGGTGCTGAAACCTAAACGAATATGCAGCCGATTTGCAACTTCTTTTGAATCTTCGGCCTTCAACTTCTCACTCTTTCATTTGATAATTGTCACAGAGCAATGTTCACTAATCTTAATACTTTATTCCAATGCATTTAAAACGGCCCAAATGGTTTAAATGACACCAGAAGCAACATGTTTACACGGATATAGAAGCAAAACTTTTTTTGTTGGGGTACGACCCCAGACAATTTTTTTCCCATAGTCAGACAGTATAATGGTTAAAAGATGTACAGTAAAGGTTTTTTTGTTCTTTTTGTAGCCTAGTACTAATTAACCTAGTAATTCCATGCTTTGTTTCTGGTTTGGGAGGAAGAAAAAATGGTACAATCCATTCATATTGAACGCAATGGGCCCGTTGCCATGGGAACTCACAAGTATAGAGCTGGAGACGGGTGGTAATGGCGACACTGTTTTATTGATGATGGTGGCTGCATGCAGAAGACAGTGCGGTAGCAGCCGCTACAACCAGGGCCGTGCAGAGACCTTTTGAGGGGCAGGGGCTCTTATTCAAAAGAGGGCACATGGAACAAGATTAGCTAACAATATATGTCATCTTTATTTTAAATAATGAATTACCCTTGTTCAAACAAAATGTATTGTGTAATCTTACATACAATCTTACATAGTAGTATCCATGCTGTCGTGTTCTGATAATAAATATGCGTGAGTCACTTGTTGCTTTCAAAACATGCCAGTTCCTTTAGCTTCTTCGTTCCCCCATTCCCGTAGTATCAGCGCATCTTATAACCACAGGACCCCCAACGGGACTATGACAATAACCAATAACCAGTTATAACCAATTAGCATTATGCCACACAAACTATATCCCTACAGACAATGTCAAATTATACATAATACTAAACCTGCAATTCAACCTAAAATGCAACCGTTATTCAAACAAAATGTAATTTTACACAGTAATTATTACGATAGAAAGGGCTATATCAAATTTTACATAATACAAAATCCAGAATACTGTACACCTTAGAATGAAATATGGAGCCTTACATCAGCCTACATTCACACAAACATTATAAAATACAAAATGCAGCAATGTAAAATCATACTATGCGATTGAAAGAAAATGTGTGCTTACTACTACAGCAATCAGAATGAGAAAATGTATATATTTAATGATTTTTGGTCAACATTTTAAACTATTAATTGCGTATTGATTCGCTTTGATGCAAAATATCAGCAAAGAATCACCTGTAGTCAGTAACAGCCCACCATTGGCAACTGCTACAGCACTCAGAATGAGAAAAAGTAGTTTTATTGATTTTTGGTAAATATTTTAGACTATTAAATTGCATCCTGTTTCACAATAATGCGAGATATCAGCAAAGTGTTACCTGTAGTAAGTAGCAGCCCACCATTGGCAAGTACTATAGCAATCAGATAAAAAAATATGTCTTTATTGATGTGTGCTGTTTTCTTTCCTGAAACAATTCCATAGTAAAGTCTATGGCACCAGTCTGGGGGGTGTAATTTGTAGACAACAGCTACAGAACATAGATTTAAAGAGTAATTCTGGCGAAAATTTAACCCAGGGTCTTTGTTTTGGAATTTATACCCATCAAATACACCATCCAGATACTTTTTTCGAGGATAAAAGATGCCTGGCGCAATGTTATTCCATGTTATTGGTTAGGGGCACCGCAAACGGTGCATTTTTTAACCACTTATATTGCTCAAAATAGCACCAAACCTCTGCAGTAGCATGATTAGGGTCCCTACACATAAAACGAAGCATCAACAACTTAGTTAGCGAACCAAAGTTTATTTAAAAAGACTGTTTACCAAGTCTGTGCCTTACCGGTAGGTCCATGTTTCCAAGAAGTCCACACAAATCAATTACCTGCCACCGTAAATAATATAATAGAAACGCAAACAAATCTAAAACAGTTAAGTATCAAGTTGGAAGATTTTTAAGCAAATTGGTTGGCATTTGCGGCGTTCGCGGTGCCCCTAACCAATACCATGGAAGCCAAACATTGCGCCAGGCAAACTCTATACACGATTTTCAATTAAAAAAGTATCTGGAGAGGCTTATTTGATGGGTATACATGCCAAAACAAAGACCCTGGGTCTTTGGGTTCAAAATCAGGATTCAAAATCACAACGACTAATGTCGTTATGATTTTTGTCGATAGGGTGTCCTAAACTGTCCTCAACATACTACAGCCGTAATGTAGTGAAATTGTGCTGATGAATCTGATTGCTGGGTAAGTCAAAACCGCATATACGGCGAATATCAGACCTGTTGCTAACTTTTACCCGCTACAAAACAAGAAAAATGTTAGTTTATTTTTCAACATCAGCTAAATGATTTTTGAAACAGATGTCTCTTAAAACAACAATACGATGTGCATCCTGCAGGCAGGCAAACGTGAAAGGTCACGTTGATAGCCTATGACGTCACCTACCGGCAGCGCAGGTAGACGAGGCTACCAAATTTCTTCTATATTAGCCCTACTACTTTTCGAAAATTTGTATTCTCACGTTCATTTAAAAATGTTCATGTGTAATTTTAAGAAGCATTGATCATTTAAATCGCCACTCAAGAGGGCACTTTGGACATTCAGAGGAAAAGGGGCAGGTGCTCAGGCACCAATAGACCCCCCCCTCTGCACATGCCTGGCTACAACAGTTGGTGAAACAACAATCGAAATGTCCCATTTTAAAATGCAAATAACTCTCTCCAACAGCACTTGTTTTTTGTTTGAGCTCAAAATCAGGCGAGGCCATGTTTGATTAACCCCTGCTATGACGCAAACTTAATTAGCAAACCGTCAGTCATCTCAACACACCAGGTACCTTCACCAGGTTGAATGCTTTAATTCCAACAGCACATAAACTGATCAATTGCTTTTGTATTTGTGTGTGTGTTTGTGTGTGTGTGTCTCACACACACAAACACACATTTAGCTGATGTTGAAAAATAAACTAACATTTTTCTTGTTTTGTAGCGGGTAAAAGTTAGCAACAGGTCTGATGTGTTCGACAAAAAGCTCAAACAACAATGATCTATTGATTTTCTATTCTCTGTATCCACATCTCTGTTGTGGTAAACTCCAGTGAGACTCTTATCATGTTTAATGAATGATAAATATTACCACTGTTTTTCATCCAAAGCGACTTATAATATAGTATAGTACTATTGACCTCTGACCTGCTCTGGATGTGGTGGTGGTTCGAGAGGGTGTGTGGGGAGGCAAGGAGTACACATCCATACGGTTGTATTGAATGCAGATATTTCTCAAAGTAGATAGTTAATAGTTAATCAGTCAGTCTAATTTTAAAGTGCTTCCATTCATAAAATGGTCACACTTCATACATTTATATTGGATTTCCAAGCTCTTTCAGACGGGAAAAATCTAAAAATCTTTTAAGAGGAGGAATCCAAGGGGGGTAGGTGTGAAATGTGCAGCGGGTGGGGACATACAGTATGTCTATATAACTAGGATCACACCCCCTGTAAGAAAGAGAAGGAAAGAGTTTGCCTCTCCTGATCTGGAGTATTCTACAGAGATGGCCCTCTTATTGGCTGAGCTGGGTTGACTCACAGTATCTCAGCCTCCCTACCCTAAAGCACCTATCCTCTGAAGCCTGCTTCAGCATGTGTGTGGTTGTGTGAATGTGTGTGTGGGTGTGTGTGTGTGTGTGTGTGTGTGTGTGTGTGTGTGTGTGTGTGTGTGTGTGTTGGTGTGTGAAGAGGGGGGGGGGTGTTTGTGTGTGTGTGTGTGTGTGTGTGTGTGTGTGTGTGTGTGTGTTTTAGAGAGAGATTATTAACTAGTGCATGAGGGTTTTTTATGGAAGGATTGAATATGTTGTTCTGGTTAGGTTAGGCATTAAAATACAATGAAGATGTCAAAGGCATCCTTGGAGATAATCTATTTAAATGAGCATGTCAGCGGCTGACTATTGGTTGCCATGGAGAGCTAAAGGGGTGGAGGATTGGGGAATCGGGGGGGTTGCTATTTACAGCCAAGGTTTTGATGCTGCTTTCAGCTGAGACAGACACTTAATAGGTCTGTTAGAGCTGCGTTTTGTTTACCTCCACCCTATCAAACCTGTCACACCCTATTCAGTGTGTACCTCCAACAACTTTCTATAAGACACCAAGCAATATGGCTTTCCTGTCGGTGTAGAAATCGCCTGTTGATTTGTCTCTACCTGTTACCAGCAAGTCCTTTCAGTTTTCCGTTACCATAGTAACCGCCCTAGAAATAGTAATGTATGTCCACAAGGTGCTCCGGTTACCTCATTCATTTATGTAATTGATTCAGTAATGTACAATTACCATATTCAGTTCAAGATATATTAATTCAAGTGGTTGTTATTCAGATGTTTGTGGGTCTCCTCACTATTGCTGTGCAATAATAACAACGTAATTCAGTTCATGGGGACACCTGACACCTTGCACCTCTAAATCTTATAATTATTTGTATCCTTCTGCCTTGTGGACGCCCAAATCCTCATGTTTGCCTCTTTCTTACACGCATAATGCGGTGCTTAGATATTTCTTAATTCAAGTAAAAAATGTCTGCCACTTCCCCTGTCCCAAAATCACTGCAATCTGTTATATTCAGACTTTCTACACAGAAGGCCCATAGCAAAGGTTGTGTCAAAGGGGCCGTGATCCCCCAGGGTACCCTGGGAAATGGAGATCACAGGTGTTTTGTTTGCTTGATTGGGATATGGTTGTAGTTCCCCTATTAAGATGCAACAAGGTGAATGTGACAGGAGGTCTGTTCAGAGACTCAAAGAGAAGTGAGGTTTTTATAGGTTGAGACGAGGGCAGGCTTAAAGGATCTCCAAGAGAGAGAGAAAGGCTCACATGAGGTTTTACGAGGTAGAATTTATCTTGAATGTGGAACTCTGATTGGTCGTAACTGCATTCATACATGCATAAGGACATAGGTACAAATATTCAGAAATATCCTGGTTGTTAGCCCTAGCTCTGGACAAATGTCAATGTCAAATGTCGAAACCATTAGATCAGATTGCTTGTGTGTGGGTAATTGTTTTTAATGTCTGTCAAACAATCACACACACTTATTGTCCCTATGAACAGCCCCGCTCCGTGTGGCGTAACTAAAAGGGAAGAGGGGTACTACCCCCACCTCCCTCTTAATGCCATGGTATTATTGACACCACACAATTACGGATGAAGATTTATCCCAGCTCACACCTATCAATGTCCACATCTCTATTGGTCTTTTGCCCTCCCTTCATCTCGGCTATCTCTCCTTTCCTCTCTTGTCTCTCCTCCTTTCCTTTCTTCTCATCTCTCCCTTTTCACACCTTCGCGTCTCGCACATGCCACTCCTGGGTAGATGAGCTGCTGCCCTTTACCTGATTGTTTCCTTCCTCTTCTTGACAAACACACACACACACACACACACACACATACACACACACACACACACACACACACACACACACACACGCACACGCGCACATGCACACGCACACGCGCACACACACACACTCACACGCACATGCACACGCACACACACACACACACACACACACACACACACAGGCTGACCTTTGGTCCATGTTTAGCTAAGCCTTCCGAATAGAAGGGAACCATTTGTGGAGATATAACGGCTCAAAAAACAGTGTCCTTTCTGTTCCTACAATGTTGTTTTTGTTGGAGTAGCCTTGCTTATTGGCTTTCTCCTTGGAAATGTCGGCCGTGAAAGAATTTCACATATTTTCACCTCCAGCATTTGTTAAAAATGTAAGAATCATAAGCAAATTTGATTCCAACAAGGGCGTTCTAGCGTCTACATCTTTGGTGAAGTGGTTGGGTGTATTTCCTTTCAGGGCCCTTTGACAATGAGAAGTAGGTAGAAGACATTTGAGATGCAGCTTTCCACTCCTTATGCTCCATTATCTGAGACAGGAGCAGGGCAGGGTTTCACTGCAAGGGACAGCAGCTTTAACAGTAGCTCTACCTCCTGCACTTTCACTTTCACCTTAGCCTGTGGGCTCAAGACAGCTCAAATCAACTGGAATTCTCATTTATCTCATATAAATTTCTGTCCCAGGACATGAAAGTAATTAGAATGTTTGTCAGTAATATTAAAGTTTCTAGTGATGTTTGTTGTTCATCTAGTCATTGATGCACGTGCCATGCAGGTATCAACCAAGGCAGCTGTAACAGGATCAACCATTTCCCAGATGACAACGACTATGACACGGACAGCTCTGAGTACCTCCTGCGTAAGTTCTGCCTCTGATTGCATTGACTATTAATATCTGAATAATAACTTATTATTTTTACCAATCTCCCATGCTTATTGATTTCCTTTTTTAACAAGACATGTTTATGTAGAAATATTGGTAGCAACAATAATAACGTTAATTCAAAAGCAATTTACAAGCTTTGAGTTAATGATGACCTATGCATTAACAAAACATTAACATTCATTTGTAGACGGGTAATAAGTATATAATAAAGTTGTGTCAACGATGTTGGGTGACGTCACTGGTATTTGATTGGTTGGTATTTGATCAGAAGTCAAAGCCAGCTCGCCCCTCCCTTCCGTGTTTCGTGCATCCAGTAAAAACTATCATGAACGCAGTGCAAAACCCCACAACACCCACTCCTTGTCGGTGATTGGTTGGAATACCATTTATTTTTGTTTTGGGTGGTTGGTAGTACCATTAGTTTTCGTGTACGATCTCGGAGCATAGGCTGCCTACAGAGACGCAGATTTTTGACGGCCTGCTTATGGGGTTGGCAGCTAGCGGATTGTGAGGAAAGATCAGATGAATGCGATCATTTATGTTTCTGCCTAGAATCGCTGATACAACCTTTAAAGGGCCCTTACTTAGCCTACAGGCCTATCCAGAGGACTGCTGTACCACCTGGTAGGCTGATCTATCCATGATTCCATCATACATCTGGGTGTACAATCAAACTTATGATGTTGCTAGAGGGTCAATTTTCACATGGCTTGTAACTATTAATCAACATCAGCCCTGGTGGTAGAATAGGGGCCCTTTAACGTAGCTCATTCATCATCTACAAATGTATCTTAATGTTTGGTTACTTATTCGTTTTTTTTTAATTACCAAAAATCCCCCAAATCACCTTCTATCACACCAAGGGTCCCTTTAGTGATTGCACTTGTTTGTTGCACTTGTTTCAGCTGAGTATTCCCAGGCTGTGTCTTTTTTTTTTTTTTTATTACATGAAAAATACCTTCCTTATATAAGTCTCATACTTTCCTTAAACCTTTGCTGGCCCTTGATTAGAAACCTGGATCACACAAAATGTTGACAGTATCCAAAACAAATTGATTATTATTAATTCCTATATATCAGTTGAATAAATGGGTAATAGGTATTCTGGGTACAGCTGAGAATCTGAGGAAAAATTGTTAATAGCATTGTGGAGACGGGCTGCACAGTAGCATCAAATTACTTATTTGGCTTGTATTACTTACTTGTATTATTCTCGACTTTCTTAATCCCTCCTTTCTATTTGCTTAATTTACTTTGTTTCATTTACTTTATTTTTTGGTTCCTTCTCACCCTTCCTTTCCTCTTTTCTCCTTTACTTTTATTTTCTCCTATCCTATCCTCTCTATCATATAATTTTCTCATTTCCTTTCCTCCTTTCTTTTCCTCTCTATCATACAATTTTCTCCTTACTTTTCCTCCTATCCTTTCTTTCTTATCCTTTTATTTTTTCCTATAATTTCCTCTTTCCTTCCCTTTTCCCGACCCTTTCGCTTCTACTTTCCATAATTTCCCTTTTCCTTTATTTCCCTTCCTTGCTTTTTTACTTTCCTTTTCTCCTTACCTTTCCTTTGTGCCTATCCTGGGAAAGTCATCATATCCTTAGTAGAAGGAGGACACTAACCATGTATCTATTAAATGACAGTGTTTTCCACTGTCCCTAACAGTGTCGCCAAATCTTAGTCATGAATTATTTAGTGTGTAGGCAAATCCATAAAAGGCCCCCTACATAGCAGTCAACCTTACCTCATAGTCACAGAAAGCCCTGGTTCTTCATCTTCCTTGCTTCAATCCATCCTTGTTATCTCTGATTTCTTCCTAAATGCAAAGAATTCCTGAATGCATTCTTCAATCTTTCCTAATTGAACAGTTCCTTCATGTAATGTTTCCAGGCATCGTGCGGGCCTCCAGTGTGTTCCCCATCCTCAGTAGTGTCCTGCTGATGTTTGGGGGGCTCTGTGTGGGGTTGGGCCACGTCTACAGCAAGCGCAACAACATCCTCCTCAGTGCAGGCATCCTGTTCGTCGCTGCAGGTAACCGCCGGGGGCTCTAGGAATGTTCTCCTACTGTGGTTCTAGCAGTTGTCGCGGTCTCAAGGTGTTCTCACTGCTACGCCGATTATGATCGGCAGCGTTGCAATGGATGTGTTTAAGAGGCATAGAGGCATGTCATTTACCACATGAGATGCAGTTCTGCATTAAAACAACCCATTTAATGCAACCAGGCGTTGTGGCTGTGTAGGCATTGTTGCATTAAATGCGATGGTTCAATGCAGTACTGCATCTTATTTGGTCAATTTTGTCAACCCGTTACCCGTCAGTGATTTAGCGCCCACAGCTCAGTCCAAGGCAATCCCAATTCAACCCTTAGCCCTAGCCCTTAGCCCTACCCCTCGCTTTTCCGCATTCACGCGGAGGGTAAGACTGTAAGTCATTTCAGTGAGGGGTAAGGCCATATGGATGCCCATATATATGGATGGCAGGCGCGTGCCATCCATATGGGCAGGTGGGGCAGCGAACTTCCTGCTAAAGCATGCTCCCCAAAATATTTTTCCTCAGTAAATCATTGCTCCAAGTTTATTTTTAATAATGTGGTTGTCACGCTTTCCAACTACTAGTCTGTTGACATTAAATTTTGGATGATGGTGGCGATTCTAGTTGAGTTTAACGTGTCATGCAATGTTGGGGCTTGGCAGCTCAGCGACCGCGTCACTCTGTATGTTTCTCGCATAACCCTGCAGGCTGCAATAAGAATTGCAATCCGCGCTATAAGACGCCCATATGGTCGTAAAGTAGTCCACCCCATGGTCATATTCTAGGACTTTGGTTGTTTTAACTCAAATTATTCAGCCAGTATCTTTCGTCTTTTGGCAGACATGGCGAGTTGTGTTGCACCTGTGATTAACACTGTTCAGTCTCTTTTAAAAAAACATTTGATAGGTTAAAATTTGAAGATAAATTAGCCATCAAACAACTTTGACCAGACAAACCGGATATTCGCATTTGTATGTTCGCGGTATTTGTATGTTCTTCAGCTGATTGTTAAAATAAAATATGGAGCAATAACTGCCCTATAATGTCGAATTTGTCCTTTGACATTTTTGACTTTGCAGACCAAGTTGGTGTTTCCATTGCACATAGGCTAATCTTATTAGCCCACATCATATGACGAGTGTTGCGGATGGCACTTCAAAAGCGTGCAGTAACATTAGGCTATTCGTTTATTCTTAATTCTTAATCACAATTAGTTTAGTTAACATGTTTTAATGTAGTTCAAAATATACATGCTACAAAATATACAAATATACTTATACAATATATAAATTGTGGGTGTGGTCATGCGCCAGTAGTTTCTGCCCCACCGAAATGGAGGGGCACCGCACGCTACTGGCTAAGGGCAATGGCTAACTTGCTCTTGAAAGTACGTTTTTTGAGAGGCACACTCACATGCAAGGATTGTGAGAAATCTCCCACAATGCCTTGCGAGAAAATCAAGAAAAATCCTAGGCAAGATGCTGGCGAAACATGCGACAGGATCGAACAACACAAATGTAAGTGTAAAAAAATGAATGTAAACAATTATGCTGACCATTGTATTATCATTATGCCGTTTCAATGTAGTATAGACATTTTCTTTATAACAAGCATAATCACAAAATCGCTAGTATTCATCACTCCAGTTAGCGAACTAACTAGCTAGTGAACTGAACGTCATTGATGATAGATTATGACAGTACTGGGCATATTTAGGTTAGGTCAGGTTATATCCCTGTCCCATTTACCCCCTTTGTTGGTATGGCGATGGATGACGAGAAACTTGTAAGTTGTTGTATCTGGTATCTGAACAATGTTACAATGATATCCATGTGTTCCATGTTCTAGGGAGTCCAGGTTTGAAGATTAGATATAATCACTTGGCAAGCAATGTAATAGTTATTGTTTTAAAAATGCTATGTAGCCTATGGTTGATCAATGTGATGTAGTTCTTGACAAACCAGTGTCTTATTTAATATATTTTGGTAGAAATATATAATGATCCACATATTGATATAAAGGTATGGATAAATAGATATAGACAGACAGACCCTATCTGTATATTATCTCAGTTATTATATTTTGTACATAACATATCACCCAGTTGTGCCATATAATTCCTTCTTATTGGTTATGTTTTCTTCCAGGAGATCATTGAGGCCACTGCCACCACAGAGCCCATCCCTCCACCTCAAGCACCTCTTCTGCATTGGTAGCCCTAAGCCCCCCAACCCCTAGGAGGGAAGAAAGATGGATGGTTTAAAACCGACCGTTTCGGGCCCCTTTAAAAAAGTTATCGATAAATATGATTGTGTGATTGTTAAAGCCTTTTTGTAATATGCAATATTAGTTATATTATATCACTGGTTCATGTTTTTATGATATATATTTTTTAATTGATGGCACACTACCTCAAGTTCTATGTTTGTTCTGGTTTTATTTATTATCTTTTGGTACAATGTTTGATGCAAGATAAAGTGCAATATTGCAGTTTCTAAAAGATTTTGAGCATGAATCAGATTCTTATCTAATCATACCACGTTTTTCCATGTAGGAAATAATTTAATTCCTGAGACATTCAAACCGAGCCAAATTCCAGAGAAAGATAATGTAGTATAAAAAGATTTATTCTGAATTTAAAGAAAAAATGACACACATCATTGAGACCAGCAATAAGCAGCCTCTGCAGACCATGCATGGCTCTTCTGCTGAGGTGGAAGCCCTGCTCCAAAGTTCAAGCACAAACGCAGGATGGGCAACTTTACAATTAACTTGCATTACTATGGAATGGTCTGGAAAATAAAATAAAATCACATCATTTAGTCTGAAATGGAAGGACTTTAACTACTTGAAACTAGTTGCTTACAATGCATGTGTATGGTATTCTATCCTATCAGACCTGAACACAGATTAAAACACAAATCAAAGTAAACCGTTTATTTGACACTGTGTCTGTAACAAAGGGGTTGATCCAACAACATTAATGTTAGTTATACTAGCATGTTGTGTAGCTAGGCTTACTACAACAAAAACTTTTTGCAGTATATTCTACATACACATACACATCTTGGACATCCATTGTTGCTCTTTGTTTAATGTGTCTCGTTCTTCTTTTCATTGGATTTATTAGCAGGCTGAACTGTGTCGGGCTGCTATGAGGTCACGATGCTTATGTAGCTTCCTACATAAGCTGATGACTATCGCCATCCGGCTTAAACCCCGCCCTACCATAAGAGTACTGTCGATGGTGGAAACGTGAGCCATAACCGAGCTGCCTAACCGCACCTAAATTACCAGACCTTATCGTCCTGGGCCTAAACGCACTGCCCGGTGGAAGCATGCCATTTGCGTCTTGGTTCCTTAGGGTAAGATTAAACAGCCCTTTACAGAGTTTAGAAAACTAAACTCTGTAAATAGCGCTCAACTTCATTGGTTTAGAAGTAGATGCTCATAGTTGCTTTGCAACAGTTAAGAGGCTGCTGTGAACTGTTCTTTTTCTATAATTAAACAAAAAGGCCCTGCAGTGTGCCTCGCATTTTACTGCCTGCCAAAGTCTTCGCTTTGAATGGGCACTTGATGTCTCTTAATATGTTCTTCCCCTTCAAGGTCTGAGCAACATCATCGGCATCATCGTTTACATATCCAGCAATGCCGGTGACCCCAACGACAAGCGGGATGATGACCGCAAGTATACGTACTCCTACGGCTGGTCCTTCTACTTTGGCGCGCTGTCCTTCATCGCAGCCGAGGCGGTAGCCGTGCTTGCCATCAACATCTATATCGAGAAGAACAAGGAGGTGCGCTGGCGAGCACGCCGCGACTTCATCCGCTTTCTCTCCTCGTCCTCACCATACTCGCGAATGCCCAGCTCCCACTTCCGCCGGCGGACATCACGCTCCAGCTCTCGCTCCACAGAGGCGTCGCGGGAGAACACGCCAGGCACCAACGCCCGCAAGGGGGGTATGGTGCCGTCTCCCAGCAGGCCACTGGGCGAGCTGTCCATGTACACTTTGGCCAGGGATAGTGTTGCCGAGAGCCCCTACAGCCCAGAGCATGATGCCGCAGCCACCGCTGCTGAGTTCCTGCAGGTGCATAACTGTTTCCCCAATGACCTCAAGGAAGGGGGCAACCACAGGACCACACCGGTGTGAAGCACGGGGTCTCGTCCCGGGGTCCCGTCCCGGAGTCTCGCCCATGGGTCTCATCTCGGGATCTCGTTCTGTACTCGGGTTCCGAAGCGATACTGGGGTTACAAAGGGATACTCTGTAACAATTGGGTACCGGGGTTTCCAGAAACTCAGAGGAGAGGTAATAGAAATGGAGACCACAAAAGGAAACCATCGGAGACCATTCCATACTTTGAGTTACTTCAGGGTCCAAAGAGAGCGGCAGGCGGGTGGAAAGATAGCTGTGTAACCATCAGTTGTAAATTGAGCTGTTTTCTCTTGTACTGGCCTTTGTTATCGTTGTTTCTCTTCTATTGAGACTGCTTTTAGAGCCCTGTCACTGCAGGGTTGAGGTGGGTTATATGTGTCTTAGCCAGCGTCGTGTTTGAGATCATTGGATTGTGTTCACACTCTTTTCAAAGAGGGCATTGGTTACAAACACTGCTGTTTATTCTAGAATTGTTCTTGTTTATGTGATTCCTAAAAAAAAACTTTAAACATTTTGAGTGAGATCTGAATGTGCCATATTCTACTAGTATTTTACAAAACAAGGTGCTAGGTTATCTATAACTGTGTCTTTGTGTCTGCTCTGTTTCTATCAAGTGTGGACCTCTCAACTTAATTTCTGTGTAGTGGGTTATTATACCAAGGCGGTTTCCTCTTCATCAACATAGTCATATATTTGAGTCCCTACATGGCGGATTAACCAAAATATACAGTTATAATTATATTAACTCTTGTGTGTCATTCAGTGTTTAGGTATAATCTGAGATCAATCAATATTGATTGATTCTTTCAGAGTTGGTGGTGGGGTGGGTAGTTAGGTGGTCCATGTTTGCAATGTGTTGAAAGTGGAGAATCTCTACCACTGAAACCAGATGTGCATGTAGAGACATGTATAGAAATACAGCATTTTAGTAGGTCTGTTACCGATGGAGGTTGAACACACCATCACCCCCGCTTCACTTTTGTCATACGTGCCCATAAAGGACACAGCATAATCTGTTTGTTAGCAAGTCTGGAGTTTGACAGAGATAGCATTCTCAAAAGACTGCGATGAGAGAGGTTCTGCTGGCTCTGAATCCCCCAGCACCCTGAGAAAGATCAGAGCTTCCGGGCCAACATGATAAAAAATGAATGTTTGTGTGTCCTAAAAAAAAGGAGTGTTTAAGGTAGAAAAGAAAGGGTATCTATTTGTGTTTGGATTTGCCCTTTGGATGCTAGTTGAGTGAAAAATAAAAAAAGTGTTCTTGTGATGTTACGAGTTTCTATTGGTTATTTAATTAGTTAATAGTTAATTATGTGCCCACTCATAGCAAATCCAATATTTTTGACCTTGTGGCCAATAGATAAAAGGTTATTTTGTCTGCTTGTTACCTCCATGTACCCATAAAAAGAAGAAACAGCGATATATGCATATATCTTCAGACTAACCATCATTAATTTTGTCCTCTCCATTTTGTTCAACAATTTTCAATGCACATTTGTGGCAGAAACACTTATTTTTTGGTTTTCCTACTGTTTCAAATAAGCTCAATTAGGGAAAGGAAACTTTCTAAATTACATTTTAAAGGGGTCATACAGATATGAATATCCAGGAGGCTTAAGAAAAAATAGATCCTTGGTAAACTTTATTATTTTATATGCCATGCATACGGAAATTGGAAGATACAATTCAAATAAACGTAATGCTGTTCTGTACAATATCACCTGATCATAACTTCATGCACTCAAAATCCTCATTTCATATGCAGTTAAATAATCGTCTTAATCGTCTTAATAAATGGATTCTGTTAAAGTGATCAATTGTTAATATCAAAGAAAAATTATTTACATTCTAACTAATTGCGCCTTATTATTAAGAATTATTCAGAAGATAAATATTCTTATTGACAAAGATAATGGCTAAACTGGACCACAGAAATTAGTCGAATGTAAAACCGTAAAGATGATGAATGTGGTGCAACAATGCAGACCACCACTACCTGCAAAATAATGTATATCAAAAGTTATTTTCTTTCCGAATTGTCTTCAAAATATCATGGCTTTACTTGATAAGTGAATACCACATATGCCTGTATATGATTGTTTTTGGAAAACTAAATTATATAGGAACATGTGATTTTGTTTATAATGTGCTTTGGTTTTAACCTTTTACTTTTTTATGGTGTTTACCTTTTGTATTCTTGTAAGATTGCTCACAGTAGGCTAGTATTTTTGATTTGCATATATAACATGTTTCTACTATAAATAAAATATAAAAACTGGTATGCATAATTTCCACTTTACAAGATTGCATTTAAACATTTCATGTGAATTATGTATCAAAAGAAAGAAAGAAAGAAAGAAAGAAAGAAAGAAAGAAAGAAAGAAAGAAAAAAAGAAAGAAATGAAAGAAACAACAAAGAAATTAAGAAAGGTTAAAGTAGTTTAATTCCTCATTCATCGAAAAAATGATGTTACACGGTCAATTACGTAACCATGACATTAATGTCAATGGATGGATTTTGTGGTTGTATTGAAAAGTCGTAAAATCCCTTGACTATGGTCACGCTAATTTAATTCCACCACACGAGATTGAATCAATGCCATCTCACAATGAGCTATGAGCTAACTTATTCCAACCATCTCTTCATCAAACTAATAAATTGTTCAGAAAGATCTTACTAAGCTGTTCTTATCTGTCCTCCAAACAGATTATGTTGTTATGTGTCCTTCTTTCTCCTCCTGAATACAATCAATCCATGGTTAATGTTAAGTCCATAGTAGCTTTCCAGTGGACCACAGATAGCAAATGTTGTTCTTTCCAAAATTCACTCTCAGCCGATCAGCATGGCACAGCGGACTCGGCCTGTGCATGCACATATTCAGATTTATTTTTATTTTTAACTTAAAGCCTATAACCACATAAGTGGGAAGGTATTTGTTTTTCTTTCGATTTCCCTGACAATTTTGTTTTTCCTGTGGATACCATAGTGTAAGGCATCTTCTTTCTGCTAGGCAGGCCAGGTGACTGTATAGTCAGACCAGGCGACTAGAGTCAGACCAGGTGACTGAAAAGTTAGACCAGGTGACGGTAGAGTAAGACCAGGGGACTTTCAATTTCTCTGATAATTTATTTTCCTGTGGATACGCTCTGAATCAAACCATCAAACCCTTGGACCACATCCAACGTCGGTTCACCCTGTCAGACACCAACCAGAGCTAAGTACCAGAACCGAAGACCGAATTGAGAACATTTTTAATTTTCTTGTGTTATATGCCATCATGTTATCTGTTATGCCTGTTTTCACTCCCTACTATCCGTAGGAGCCATCCCACAACCTGAACAACTCAAGGATAATGCTGGCCATGGACAGTGAAGTATAAACTGGTTTGTTAACAAAAATAGTTACCATCTTAACCTCTATAGTCATCACACTTATGATTGTGGGGTTATGCTGCATGCCTTTACTTTGGGGATCTGTTATGAGAACTGTTGGTGTTATTCAGCTGCTTGTCAGGTATGAAGCTCCTCTGGTTTTGTAACATTCACAGGACCCGATAGACCCAGAGAGTACGACGGAGGAGGACCGGCTGTGGCGACCCGTTCTGCCTACTGCTGAGGGGTTGACACTGTAACCGTGGAGCATTCCCTTGTGGAAGATTACACGCAGAGGTGAAGAAGAACAACCTCAAGAAGCATAGAGGCCGAGGCGCCACACACAGACCCAGCATCTTCCCCGGTGGAGCAGCAGTAGGACTGGAACATCCCCACAAGAATTGAATCATGGACACAAAGATTGAGAGAGGACAAGTGCCTGTCGGATGAGACAAAACAGAAACACATCGGCTGATGTTTCTGAACAAAGAATTTGCACCTGGAAAGACCTGTTCCATGTTTTTTGAATATTATGATGTTGAGTGTAATGTTTCTAATTTTTGTGTTTTATAAAAGTGCAATAAATGGAGGATAGGGTAACCGAAGGGTCATCTAGATCGTAAAATGGTAATACAGGTGGGCTAAGGGATGTGTGGGACTTAATAAGCCCCAAAGGGGGGATATATGGTAGAAAATAATGAAGGTTTAAAAGGATATTTGCCAAATATTGCAATATATTAGTGGAGAGAAATGTACCAGCAGGGGGGGAGGGGCAGGCTCCAGACCTTTTCCCATTGCTATTCAACAGCTCACACACTCAGACAGACATCCCTCTGTAGTCAATGACATCATTCTATCTCTCAGTTCACTTAGATACAAGTATAAGTAAGGTTAACTTTAAGTGTAAATTATACAAGAATATAAGGTAAATATATTTACAATGGAGCCAAATGTTAAACACTATTGATATTTCCTGGCCTTCCTGTGTTATACAAATGCCTGCAATTGTTTGACCCAACGACGCCTCATGTAAATGGCCTCTTAGAGAAACATCTGTTACCCCCTATGGGTTCTCGTCTGTGGCTTTAGAATGTATATTCTGTAGGCTTCAAGTTAGAGTTAAGTTAACTAATCCATACCCCGGTTAAAATAGGACACTACCAGCTATAGGATTATGACTGTATATGCCACAGACAAATATGGGGACGGGGGAGGGCCCATAGATTTTATAAGCTCTGTGATTGGTCTAGGAAATCACAGAGCTGTAGTTACCTCAGAGATCCCAGGCCGAATGGGCCAGTTCTTCGCAAACCAACTCAGGTGATTTTGTTACTCTCTGCGGTGACAATAAAGCCTTGATCATTCAACCCTAGTCCTTCTCGACTCTCGTAATTGAGGGTTTTATCCACGACAATCGCTGGCTTGTTGTTCTTCATTGTCTTTATACTTTTATTGTACAAACAAATATATATATATATATATATATATATGTATATATTTTAGAAGGTCAGAGTGCCGCAGTGCTAACAACTAGATATATGCTTCCCCAATTGGTTAGTCTCACGCCTTTTTGCCCTCTATTGAATACAAGACGTTGGTATGTTCTGCAATGATGTATTATTCACAAATGTATAAAGTAAAAGTCATGCAACTGTAAACTTTCCAATGTTTCATCAAGGTAGAAGATGCATACCTGAACTGTCATATGATAATACAAATTGCCCAGCCCTGCTGGTCATAAAAGCAGGGTTGGGCAATTTGTATTATCATGTTAGTCATGAGATTGGGTCGACACAAAATGGCTTGTGTATCACAATATTCATGAACATATTTGGTTAAACTGAAGTCACAATAGCCAATAATGAATTCCTATTGGTCAGCTCTTTGAAATAGCAAATAACCATCTCTATTTAGTTGGGAGTACAGCTCATACTGTTAGATTTCAATGCCTGCAAAAATCTCGAACAGACGCAAGGACATTGCCAGGCAAGTTTAAATGTCTAAGCTGGCTGGTTTCGTTACGGTAAAGCTGAATTTTATCCATACATCAATATTTTATTCGTCCTGCTTTATTCTCTTCTCTGTCTCTCAGGTGTTCCTGATTCGGGGGTGGAGCTACTACTACTACTGCCGCTACTTAAAGCGTGACCTGTGTTCCCCCACGCCCCTCACTTTTAGCAGCTCCTGGCCGCTGGCCTGTCGTTCAGTTGTCTGTTATTAGTTAGAGGGTCTGGGAATTGTAGGTTAGGAGGAGGAAGTCCTGGCTTCAACGGCCCAATGCACGGCTGGCCCAGGCTTCCTCCACCCTTTTGTTTTTTTAAACAATCCTTCAGTTGTTTGAGTTCGGGATAAGTAATGAAGTGGAATTATTATTTAATCTGTAATGCTGGTTCGGTGTGTTTTTCATGTTACTGACCGCTGAACCATGAGTCAAGTTATAAAGGGTGGCAGTAACACCCTCATAAAAATGGCTGCAGGCTAACAAGAGCTAAATGAATTCATCTTGAGTAATGCTGCCTGTCATTAGCCGAAAAAAAAGAATTCAGCGAAATCCCTCGGAAGGCTTTGCAATCTATCCGGCTAGATTTTTAAAGGTGCTGCATTTGTACATAAATATATAGATATATTTTGAAAGCCAATGTCTTTCTGAACAGCAGACTGCATTCACATTTTATAGTGAGACACACACACACACACACACAAATCTCAAGGGATGTTTTTATGATTACATATCTCTCTCTCTCTCTCGCTCTCTCTCTCTCTCTCTCTCTCTCTCTCTCTCTCTCTCTCTCTTCCGTCTTCCTTTTGGAAACTTCCAGAAGGATACATCCACCTTGACACATATCCATGAGTTATTTTGACATTCACACTAATGGATATGATCCTATCCATCTTTACAATAAGGCAGACTATCATGTTAGCATGTTATCTATCCACAATAGCAAACTATAGCTAAATGCACTGACCTAGACTGCTTATATTATGATTATTCTTATTCTTATATCAACAGTCTTCAACAACAAAGCACTAATTATTAATCTCCATAGTTCTGGTTTATCATCCTATAACTCTTCTCACACACACACACACTCACGCACGCACGCACGCACGCACGCACGCACGCACGCACGCACACACACACACACACACACACACACACACACATTGTTCTCATGTAACCACTTGGTGTGTTCAAAGTGTGTGAGAGTTGTCAGGGGGGCATAAATTGGGCCAGAGCCCTGCCTAAATTGGGGCGCAGTCGTTTATAAAAAGACTTATTTTACAGGGAAAGGTTGATGGTGCCTTTGAGACTTAAATACATGATTTCACCACCTTTCCTAATCTTACCATATATTGTGTATCCACAGAGAGTTTATATTTCTGTATTTTATGAGATTAGATAAAACATTAATTTATTGAATTTAATTTGATAGTTCGAGGCCATTTTCAATTCTGGATAAAGGGGTTGCAACCGGCTGATTGGCTGAGAAATAAGTGAGTTTATTCAAAATCCCAAGAATCCTATTTGGCAAACAGAAGCCACACAAAAACTAAAAGTGGATCTGACTGAATAAATTGGAAATTCAATGAGTGATCGTCAGCATAGGAGTAGAGCATCCTGTTTAGTTTTGTATGAGCATATGTTATCTGTGTTTATATGTTACATGTTTTTGTCATAGAGTGATTGAATTGATTAAAAAACGTATAATTGCGGACACCTGGTCAAGCACATGGACTTTAGCGCACGGTGTGGAAATAGACTAGAATCACTTCTAGACGAAGACGCCGTCTTGTGTCCTCTGTTCTACTGTACCAAAGGCACTGAGAGAGAGAGAGAGAGAGAGAGAGAGAGAGAGAGAGAGAGAGAGAGAGAGAGAGAGAGAGAGAGAGATGAAACTAGGGCACTATTTTCTGGCCTATTTTCTCTTGCCACCAACCCCACTAGACACATCGCAGAGATAGAAAGAGAAAGAAAGAGCAGAGAACAGGAGGACAGGACCGAGTTGGAGGAGAGAGAGGAAACGACAGAAACAAGAGTGAAGAAGTAGAGGAAGGAGACGTGAGGTAGTGCTTTTGGGACAAACAACTGGACTTCTGTACATCACGGCCCTGCACCCTGGACGGTGAGAAGTCATTTCTAAAGACTACGAGAACACTTACCTACACACACACACACACACACACACACACACACACACACACACACACACACACACACACACACACACACACACAGTCACACACACACACCTCTTAAACACACAGAAAATCACGTACCTCGAGCATTTGACCTTTTCACCCCAACAAAAACCCACAAAAACCCACAGGCACATACACACACACACACACAAACACATAAACACTCCTAAACTTCAATCACATGGAGAAGGAACAAACACACGCATCCCCCACAAACATTTAAATACACACCTTCACACTTATACAACAAGATCACACACGCCACCATGTTTGAGGAGCAGGTGACCAGGGTGAAGATCACATCCCTGCTGACTGTGGTGGGCATGGGGTCCATGCTGGCAGCCGTATCCACAGACCACTGGGCAGTGCTGAGCCCGCGGGTGGAGAAGCTCAACACCACCTGCCAGGCTGCCTACTTCGGCCTCTGGAGGCTCTGCAAAAAGACCATCTTCATGGTGGAGGAGGACCCTGAGTGGAAGGGCTGCGGCCCCATCAGTCTACCCGGAGGTAGGGAACCATCCCAATTACATTAGGACGTCAGCTGTGAATTCAGATACAGAAGCTTAGACATGATACATAGGAATATATATGATTCAATAAGATACATAAGGAGGATATAAGGATATATTTATTTTTTATATCGTTTTTATATTATGAATATTTTAATATTGTCTGGTTATACCTGAACCACACTTCCATTTTGGTGGAAGTTGATTTTCAATGGTCAGATACAGATTTTTTATTATAATGATAATTTAATAAAAGCTACATGGTCTACTTATATTTATATATATAATATATATATTTTAATATTTAATTCATTAAATATTAAACCAATGCATTTCAATCGGGAGATTTTCTTTTCGACTTCAGAAGGGGGGGCGGGCTGAGCAGTGCACGCTCTAGCTATGGATAGGTAACAACAAACCGATTTATCCGATTTTTACAGCAGACCCACTCAAAAACTGAAGCTAACCTTGTCCCTTAAAGGGGACATATTATGAAAACAACACTTTTCCTGGGATTTGGGGTGTTGTTTTGGGTCTTTGGTGCTCCCACACGCATACAAACTTTGAAAAAAGTCTGTACATGATTTTTTGAGTGACATATGCATTTCTGAAAGTACCCCGCCTACAGTTACCAAACGAGCGAGGAAGGGGGCACATTTGAATATTACCTTCCACTTCCCCTACCTCATCCAATCAGAGCATAGCTAAGATTTTGTGGACTAGCGGACGAGCGCTGGGCGGAGATGTTCGTGCATTCGAGAAGGAGGGATATTCCATACAAAAATAGATGTCTAGTTTGTCAGTTTGCCATGTGACTGCCTGGCAGGGAGTCCTGCTGCCGGACTGCCGCTGAAGCTCTGGTTGTAGTCCAGCAGCTCCGGCGGGGGAGCTTCGGCGGCAGTCCGGCAGCTCCGGCAGGGGGAGCTCGGCGGCAGTCCGGCAGCTCAGCTCCGGGAGTACAATCCCTTTCTCCTCCATGTCGTGGTTCAATATGGACTTCATAGAGTCAAGGCCAAAGTTCCTTTCCGCAGTGTGTTCGTGTGTTTGTGTTTGTGTGGACACAAGCGCATCCGCCGTGTTGATAAACAAATAACCCCCCTGAACGAAGATAAACCGAGTGAGCGTGCCGTTCACAGACACCAGAATGAACGAGTTCACAGTAACGTTCATCAGGCAGTAATACAGTACGTTCAGTTCACGTTCGCCCAAAATGTGAACTAGTTCATGAACTATCGTTCAATGAACGCGTTCAGGCACAACACTGCTTATAAGCACTAGGATACTAACTGCCCGGCTCTTGGCCATAACAAATAGGGGGACACACCAAGGTTTAAATGCAAAAGTAATCATAATTTATTGATAAACAAAAGGTAACCAAAAATAATGGTTTGTTTGACAAACCATTATTACCATTGAAGAAATCACAGAACCAGAAGTTATTGATATCATAACAGCGTTGAACAACTCTAAAGCCAAGGATATTTATGGACTCGATGCTAACTTGATAAAATCACATAAGGAGGCTTTAGCTCCCCCAATCATGCACTTTGTTAATTTATCTATAAAAAATGAAATTGTCCCTAAGGCATGGAAATTGGCCTCAGTCACCCCAGTATTTAAATCTGGGGATAAATCTGACATGAATAACTATAGACCAATCAGCATTCTACCTATTACTTCCAAAATAATTGAAAAATGGATCACTAAACAAATCATTGAATTCCTCAGCAATAGTGAAACACCTTTACATCCCATGCAGTTTGGGTTTTGGCCACGCCACTCAACCGAGACTGCATTGGCCATGTTCATGGAAAAAATCAAATGTCAGCTAGATAGAAATAGATGCGTTGGTGCCATATTCCTAGATTTAAAGAGAGCTTTTGACACCGTCAATCACAAGGTGCTGCTATCTAAATTGTCCCGTTTCAATTTTCCTGCTCAAACTATTAATTGGTTTCACTCATACCTGTGGTGGTGGGCAGGGCCAGTTCTGCTTACATGGGTTGTCCACTAGGATTCCCCCAAGGGTCCATACTGGGGCCCATTTTATTTTCATTATATATTAATGATTCACCGGAATACATTTTAGAAACTGTGGGTATGGATTGGGAAACCGTGCGCACAGATTCATACATCTTTTTATTTTCTATCATGTGACTCTCAAGGGTATCTTTTCCACGATTTGTTCAGGGAATCGATCTTGCATGTGCATTTAAATGCATTTAAACACAGGTGTTTAAAATGCAACAGTTCTTGATGACAGAGATACGTATGTTGGTAGGGAGCAGAGCGGGAGGGGATGTATTTTGGGTTCTTTAGTTTTTCTTTCTTTCTTTCTTTTTTACCAACCAACCATCCAACTCTGGAACTCACAGCACCTTACCTACAGCCTCTTAAAGGAGCAGGCAGAGGTCAGGCATCTCACTCAAGATGTCTACATGTAGACTCTGGACATCAGGGATCAAACACAGTACATTTCAGCTGGGAGTCAAATGCCATAGCCCCTATATCTGCCCCTCCTTCTCACGTGTCCCTTCCTCTACAAGGCAGCTCCCACAAATGGCGGCACTGTATTTGATGGCAGATCATTATTCATACCCCAAGTCCATTCTGTGGTTCGAGCCACAGAATAAGCAAATTCATGTTAATGAAGTCATTGCTATCCAAGCACTGATATATCATTTAGATAACCCAATAGGTTTTTACAGCACATGGCTGGATCAAGATATTTTTTGTTTGGGAGTACTTTTATAAAAAAAAAATCCAACTTTTGAAAAGAAAGTTACGCAATGAATTTTTCCTATGAACACAGTTTAAGGACACACACACACACGCAGACATACAAAAAGATTTTCTGCCCTGTGTTTTCTGTCTGACAACAGATTGCAGGCATCCCATTCAAACTGACCCTGTATGTGTGGGGAGTATTCAAATGATCACAGTCTTCTTCAACCCTTGTTTCCCTTGACACCTACCTTTTTAAACATCACCACAACTGCCAACCTTTTGACCCATCCCAATAAGAAGCCAAGATGGCGATAATCACATTATGATCATCTGCTGTACGACTGATGGTCAGATGGCCACTATTCTGGCTTGTTTATCCTTAAGAATGAAAAGAGGAGGTTGTTTGAGTGGTGAATGGATTAAAGCAGAAATAGGTGAGAGACATGGTAGGAGCGGCTTAAGAAATAGAGAGAGAAGGAACACAGAGCGAAGGGAAGGTACTGTTGAATGTGTTAAAAGAGAAAGGGATGAAAATAGGAGGAATTTGGTGGATTTCAACAGGCATAAAGCAGTGGTTTTAATTAATGAGACAGCTGTTACAACCTTGGACGAGTCTCGCCATTAGCCACACACGCAAGGTTCATCAAACAAAGCCACAAACCCCTCTCTTTTTGTCTCGCAGAGTCACCCAAACATTTTAGCACTGAGATGTGAGAACCCAAATCATTTCTAAACGTTATAAATTCAAATTATTATCTAGCCGATATGGTTCTACGTTAGAAATGTTTGCTTGTCACTGTATTATTTACGAGATGATATTAATAAAGAGAGCTACATAAATACATTATATTTGTTTTTATCACCAACATCATCATCCTCATCATCATCAGTATTAGTATTCTCCATAACCTGCTAAATGTATCTGAATATCTGATCCCTGTAAGTTGCTTTTGAGAAGAGCTGAAAAATACAAAATGACTATGTAGCAAATGCTCAAAATCATCAGCATAATAATCATCATCTCTGATTTTTCAAGTGCAGTTAATGGCTAGGCAGCTTTCTAGAGTCTAGATGGTTTAATCTTCCTTCACCCATGTTTGTGCCACACCTTCTTCCTCCCAGGATATAACTTGTGTTGCTTAATACTTTTAAATGTTTATATTTTTTCTTAAATCTAACTATGTCATTAAGGAAGTTACATGTTGGAATAAAAACATGAGAGTAAATAAATCAATACAATAAATGGGGACAAAAGCAATGGTTATATTGTTCTATATTAATAAATTCCACTAGCGTTTTTTGATTCATCTAAGTATTATTCCCAAGAGTAGACCATACATACAGAAATATACCAATCTGAAGAATATCTAAAACCAACTCTAATGCTAAACAGCAATTGCAATAATTATTATCTCACGCACACGCATACACAAACACATACACACACCCTCTGCATTTACATCAGCAAATTGATAAAACCAGTAAAGACCAGCGGCAGCCTGTTGCTAGGTTACCTCTTTGGTGATTCTCATCCCGGGTATCAAACAGCTCCGCTTTAAACACACACACACGCTTGCACACTTACAGACAAAAACACACACACACACACACACACACATTCACTCAGACACACTAACACACATACATACATAGATTGACATATGCACATGCATACACAAACATGTGCTTGCACACACACGCACACATACTGTACACACCCATAGAGACACACGTGGACTCACAGAGATACCTGTATAGAAAGAGAAGGAACCAATGGTTGGAGGAGGAGAAGGAGGAGGAGATAACTGACCCCCTCAATCTTCTATTCCTACTCTACTTCTGTCAATTCCTCGCTGTCTTCTAGTTGACAGCAAGAAATACCAAAGTCTTTTAGGATATGACTGCACAAAGTTTATTTCAAAGATTAAGTAAATTGAATGACTGTAGAAAAATAAAAAAAGAGCAATCCAACAACACTACGTTTAGTAGAGGAAACCCCCCTTAATGTCGGGTGTGGCTTGAAACTGCTTATATAAGGATAAGGAGAGGTCAGAGATGGTTCGATTCTTAAAATGCTTGCGTTACTTTAATTTCACAATGGAGTAAATCCACAAACCATTGTTAATGTTGGATTCTTATTTTTAATTAGAGCATTCATGTTGTATAAATATATATTATAATTCCTCATAGCAGATCTAGCTAGCCTGTCAATGGTAATGTTCAGCTAATGTTCTCTATTTTCCCCCAGAAAACTGTCTCTAGCATGTAACACAGTGATGCTGGTGGCTGGTTGAGTTAACAGCGCTGCTGGCTGTATGGTAGCAAAGAGACACCTGCCTTTTACACTCACTGGCAGTATCACTGTTTCACCCTCTCCCCCTGTCTCTACTGGCTCTCCCCCTCTCTCTCTCCGTATCTCTCCACCTCTCTCCCTTTTCTGTGATTATTTCCCCCTGACTTACAACCCTTATAGACAAAAACTGTTCATACTTCAAGCACTTCACATCGGGGGAAGAGGCAGAACTATTTGAAGTGAAGACCCAGAAAGGTAAGACTGCCTTCTACCCCCCCCCCCCACCTGTCTTCTCTGTTCAAACTCATCCAGAGAACATGCCTTGGTGGTCAAAACCTCCAATAGGCTGCTTTAGAGTTACATTGTCTCACACACACATACACACACACACACACACACACACACACACACACACACACACACAGTCAAACAATAACATAGACAATGATTGCCATCCCCACGTTCTCTATTCATTCCATATATTCTGATCTCCAATCACGGAGTCCCTTCCCTCTATATACTTCAGCCAGCGACACTTGTGGACACACAAACACACAAATGCACGCATGCAGACACACACACACAATTATTTGTTATGTATATATATAATATTATATATATTATTATTTATCCAGCATGAACCCACAGTTTGCTGAATATTAATGAGAAAGCAATCAGTGGTATTCTGAATGGCAGTTTGAATCTCAGGGGAATCCAATTGACTGACAATGTTTAATTATTAGACTATGACTTTGAGTGGCAGGGAGAAGGCCCCTCTCGTATCTGAACTGGCACTGCTACTGCCCGTTAATAAACACCCAATCAATAACTAGAAATCAATGAATGAAGTGTTGTGTTGTGGTTCGTTCTACTGCGGCTGCTCCAAGGGATCATTTACTTTAAATTGATCTGGTAAATCAATTCAGTATACCTCGAAACCTGGAAAGATTTAGTTTCTTCATTAAGGTTTCTTCACTGTCTTTTCTCACCTTCCTCTTCTCCTCTCTTCCCCCACCCTCTCACAATGTTTTCTCTCCGATCCATTGTCTTTCCAACATCTCCTTCTATCGCCTCTCTTCCCTCTCCTTGTCTTTCCATCCTTTCCGTCTGTCTCCTCTCTCTTCCCTCTACTTGTCTCTCCATAATCTCCCTCAGAGTACAACATCTCTGCGGCTGCCATCGCTATCTTCAGCCTGGTGTTCATGACACTGGGCACCCTGTGTGTCATCTTTTCCTTCGGCAAGGGCAGAGACTACCTGCTGAGACCTGCCGGAATGTTCTTTGCATTTGCAGGTCAGCCCATTGCAAGATAGGTGTAGGATTAACTGGTGTGGTTTGCAGAGTAATAGATGAAAGAGGTATAATTCATGTTTTCCTTGCATACAAAAATCTGTTGTATGGGTATAAACTACTAGGGAACCACATTGTGATCCATGTATTTCTACAGTGGTAGGGCGTTTATTTGAAACCTTTGTAGGCACTTATTTACACTTTTCTAGTGCTTGCCGAGTTTGTGTTGGCCAATTCTGCACTGGCCGATCCCTGCCTCAAGCAAAATGATTGGTCGAAACAATATATGAAACGGAAATAAAGTGAAACGACAAAGTTGCATATGTGAGACTTACATGCCACTGACCTGCCTTACTGGTTATCTGTGTGTTGCCCCAGGCCTCTGCATCATCATCTCAGTGGAAGTGATGCGGCAGTCTGTGAAACGCATGATCGACAGCGACGAGACAATCTGGTTTGAGTACTACTACTCCTGGTCGTTTGCCTGCGCCTGCGCCTCCTTCACCCTGCTCATCCTCAGCGGCGTGGCGCTGCTCCTTATTTCCATGCCGCACATGCCGCGTAACCCCTGGGAGACATGCATGGACGCGGAGCCGGACACTCTGGACTAGACAGCTAGGCTCTAGGCGGCTAGGACCCGCGGGGAAGAAAGGACCGGGACTGGAAAAGGATCGATACAAATTGAAATGAGCGGTTGAGTTTTGTCCCTTTAGGTGTATTTGTTTATCAACCTAATTTAAATCATCTTTTTACCCTATAAAACGACAGCGTTTTATTGAATAACGTTGGATCAAAACAAATTGTTTTGTTGCTTTAGGTGTGAGGTGGAGGGGCATTAGACAGACAGGGCGTAACAACGATTTTTGTGTTTTTGTGTCAATTTTGGGGGATAATCTGCATATCACAGGTTGTAGGCCAACCTAATTCTATTGATCTGTAAACCCAGTTTAACCAAGTCAGAGTTGTACAGTACAGTTAGTCTACACACCTAAAAATAACTAAATTCTAATTATAGCACATTTTGAGTTCTGCATGATTCAGCCTAACGCAGTATCTTATAAAAGTAAACACCATTATTTTTTACTTGAAAAGTTTTATCAAACTTTCTTTAGAAAGATTTCAGGTTAAGAAAGTGTTTTTTTTATTGTTACCTGTTAACATACATGTATATTAATGTACAATATTCTAGAATCTAGACCATAATAATAGTATGTTAAAATTAAATCAAATACCCTTTAGAAGCTATTTTATATCAGTAGTATGTATAGAATAGGTACATAATGACAAGAGCTTTATAGTATTTTGCAGGATGCTAAAAAGATTTGTAGTAAAAGTGTTACAGCTTTATTCCATCTTATAATTCTTTTTTAAGATAACTTTTAATTATTTACACTATTTAAAAGCTGGTTTAACGATATCGATTTCGAGATTACTCTTTTTAAGTGAAATGAAGGTTGGAAAATAGAACTGAGTTTTAATGCAAATTGCATCATCTTTCTATATATATGATGCAAAATAAATATTATATATAATAAAAAAAACTGTTAGGCGCATGTTCTTGAATGCATTATTTCCCTTTCAGCAGCAACACAATGGAGAGTGATTGCTTTTCCCTCTGTTGAACATTTATCATATGTTGAGCTCTTCTACAACCTCCTTCTTCCCACTGCCTTAGTTAATGTATAAGGTATCTTACTGTATAGGGGAGAGTGGGGTAATATGAGCTGGGTAAGTTGACCCACCCCTGTATTAAGGCAACTGTACACATTTGTTGTAATTTGACAATCAATTCAGGAAGCACCCATAATTTATATCTGGCTGTGATGGAGAGAAGCGCATGGTAAACTTGCAAGCATGTTTTTTTCACAATAAACTGTTATTTGCTTGTGTGTTTTTGAGATAAAAACTGCTATGTCAAAGCAAATTGATCCACACGTAAAAATATATGTAATACATGTTGGTGATTTGCCATTGTATAAAACCATGGGAAAAGTTTAGCCAAAGACTAGCCTGAATTGTTAAACTAGGTAGTTTTTTCCAAAATCGTGGCTGTGGGGCAAAGTGACCCACATGCTGTGGGTTAAGTTGGGCCAGTCATTCAACTTACCCAACCATGATGCACTGAAGTTAAATTAGGTATCTAAAGTATAAAGTATAAAGTCTAAAGTATTATTATTACAATGCTACAATGTAGTATTATTGATTTGGTTATTCACATTTTAAACATTTTAGAAAATCTAGAAATGCTCTCTCTCTCAAGAAAGAGAGAGAAAGGAGATGGAGAGAGTAGCCACTGATGTCAAGGGTGAAAATCCATCAGAGATTCAAAGTGGCAAAAAATATATATATTGACAGGTTTAATATTGTTTAAAGTTACCTTAAGCAAATATAAGACTATCTGGAAAAGGAAAATGCATTCAACTTGAAAAAGTAAATTGCAATTTACCCCCAGATGGCTCAACTTACCCCTACGCTAAGTTGAGACACAACACCACTTTTATTTGAGAATTGTTGTCATATTTTCACAGCCCTATGTCATAGATGCTTTGTTATCATTTGTATTGACAGAGGACATCCTAAAATAATAGTAGATGTTCTCATTTTACTTCTGTCTTATTTTTCCTTGCCTAGAGGACAACATGAGTAAAAATTGGCTCATCTTACCCCACTCTCCCCTATGTACCTTAAACGTATAACCTTTAACAACATGCATTGATATAGGAGTTGATCTCCACTCTAAAGTGAGATTACTGGGCAAACACACAGCTGAACTTAACCGCTCAGATTCTTCTGTGGCCCACTGTAATTTAGTCCTCAATAATCACAAGACTCCATGCATCTAACCAGCTGAGCCTAAGCAAATTGCAGAGGACCAGAGTGTGTACCAATGCGCGCAAACACACACACACACACACACACGCACACACACACACACACACACACACATACACACACACACACACACAAACACACACACACAAACACAGCTCAAATAGAAAGCTGCACTGTAAGCAGTTATTAAGTCTTTTTATGTTTCTGCTCTGCAGCTGAACGGCTTTGGCCGGACCTAAAATGAATTGCATTATATTGATAAAACCACAGTGAAATTATGTTTTCTTTGGTAAATTGTCTGAGTAGATCATTTATAATTTATAATTGTTTTGATGTCAATGAATATATATATATGTGGGTGTGTTGTAGTCTCGAAAGTTGAGGGCACTTTATATAATACATTTCGGGGGCATTTTTGCCTTTTTGGCATGCCTGCGTGTGCACGTGCGTGTGTGTGTGTGTTAGAGAGAGAGAGATAGAGGCCGATAGAGATAGAGACTCAATGAGAGAGACAGAGGGACTGGTTGAGAGAGTGAGAGAGAGAGAGAGAGAGAGAGAGAGTGTGTGTGTGTGTGTGTGTGTGTGTGTGTGTGTGTGTGTGTGTGTGTGTGTGTGTGTGTGTTCCCTCTCTCACTCTATCTCAGCTAGTCTCTCTTTTGCTCTCTTCCTATCTCTCTCCCACTCCCTCTATTTCGCCTGAAGGCAGGAGTAAGGAGGTGGGCTACAGAGTCACAGTTTCAACGTGTCAGGTCATGCATACTATACACACATATGAACAACCGGCAAGTCTGGTTACTGTGGGTAACAAGAGAAGTTGCTGAGACAAAACGCACTACCCAAGTTTTATCATCTTGATTTTCAATTCCCTAATTACAGATCAATGGCTCACCTTTCTGAACGAGCCGACAGTTACCATGGTTACATCAAGAGAGGGTCGGGGAGAGAGAAAGAGACATCAACACAGGGTTATCGAAGAACAGTCGCGTTTGTTTGGAGCACTTGAGCTCATTCGATCCAAGTTTTGTTTTTTGCAATGTCAACAAACAAATGTTGATGTCATAAAAATGTTATTATGGTTTAAGTCCAGTCGAGGCACATCCTGTTGACACCGGCCAACTACTCGGGAGGCGGGCCTTAAAGCGACATGATACAAAACAGAATGTTTTTGAATGATGCTGAAAGTCAGAGAAAAAAAAAGCATAATATCAGCCCTTTAATTCTCCACACACCATTTGCATAGTATATTGCTCCCTCTAGTGGACATATACTTCGCAAATCGTGTCTGTATATTCAACTTATTTCCCAACAATTGGTTAAAAGTTGTTCATTTTTATTATGCGAGTTTGTCTGTATTCTGGTATTACTCGAACGATGTAAAAGTAATTAATAAATCATGAAAAGGTCAGAAGGCCATTTATGTAATGCTGCAACACAATGAGATATTTAGCTATTTCGAATTTCACTACCTCTAATCCCACAGTTATAAAATGTAGGTTCTTATTTCAGAATCAAACATTAAAGGCGTAGCCTATCATATGAGCTTTTACCATTGTAGGCCTACTGAACCATGTATTTTCTATAAATAAAGTGCATATTTTCTATAAAGATGGCTAACCTTTGCTGACCTTCGGGCGCGTGATCTTTCCTGCTGCCACTGAGCAGATCACCTCTGACATCTAGCGTTGGAAAAGCCATACTGCATGTTAGAGTCCATTGTTTACCTCCGCCGCTCACCGTGTCTGTTCACCAAAACAATATGAAAGACAACCATGAACAATACAAACGTGATTCATTGAATTATGATGTCATGCTAATATATTTTAGTAAAACGGCGCATTTCCTGCAATGAGGGAACATGCCTTCCACATAACGCGACTTCAGAACCATGGTCAGCGACCTTGTTTAGCAACGCAACCCAGTTTCACACACTTGGATGTCAAAAAAGCGAAATCGTTTTTGGTGACGAGTAGGCCTAGCTTCCTACCATAAAGAGACAAACGACCTGCTCTGGATGCTCGGAAGCTATAACAACTATCATTAAATACGTTTAGCCTAAGTGTAGTCGTACATCCTACAATTATATAAGCGTGCGATATAAGCCTATAACGTTGCCAAAATAACAATAATGTCCAATATTCATGTCACTATACCGATTTACGCCACCAGGTGTGTTGTTTACACTCTCAAAGTATTTTCCAACGGTTTATTATTGGGTTTCATGAGATACTGCCAGGGTCAAGGAACAACGGTTATCCCCGGGCTATGAATAGAAATACCCAACAAAACGATGTGAGCGCGTGCTGCGCCTCGCGGTCGAGGGGATAGATAAGGAACATCACTTCACACAACAACTCTCGAGACGAGTCACGAGATACAACACAGAGCGGGAGACGGTGGGACGTTGGGAGAAGGATGAGCCGTTGATTTCGACTTCAAAATCGTAAAGTTTAGCATTCATGTGGAACACAACTGGACGAGCGGATAGTTAATTCGTCCTGGGGACGAAACCGTTGCAATGCTGCGAGGGACATTCGTTTCAGCTTTGATAAAACACGGGATACGTGTGGACTAACCAGTGTGTGTTGTGATTCTGCCAAACTTCCACATCGGGTAGCCTACCATTTATTGAGCACAAACAAATCCGGAACACTTTACACGACGACCTGTCCTATCTTGTTTACTTTGGCTGCCCTTGTGTATGTTTGATTAGGCTAACCTATTCATTTGTCTCGCGGCAACGAAATAGCGCGTTTTCACTCGAGTGGGCCAGGCGGAACATTTTCTAGAGCTACTGCTGGCCGTTTGGGTAGAAAGTCAACATATTTTTTGAAATACCAGGTGGCCCCTGCTGGCTGTGACAGACAACCCGGACACTGGATCTTTGGACCGTCGCTAAATCTGAAAGTGAACTCCACTCCAAAAACGCCACTTTCGCTATTTTGAAGGAGCAGAACTACTGCACGAGGAGTATGTTGATGAAAGAATACCGCATCTGTATGCCACTTACAGTGGAGGAGGTACGTTACGATCTTTATCCCCCCCCCCACCCCCCCCCCCCCCCCATTATGTCTTCGTTTCATTAATTTACTAATTTACTCTGGAGAGGTCGTTTACTTGGGTCTGCATCCTTAACCTACACGATAACGTATCGTGATGTGTTTATCATATCACGCCAAAAGCTTCAGTCAACAGTAAAGCCATTAACTAAAAAAATAAGAAGTGCAGCATTGAACTATTACACCGCATGCGTCAACCTCACGGATGTATGTGATCTGCAGAAGTACTAAGGTGTAGTGGTATTGTTTACCTCGAGGTGTTGAAACACGAAAAACGTGTACGTACCTCACGAGATTCGTATGAGATTCAAACACAGTCCGCAGTAAGAGAACAAAGGTCCACTTTAAAATAAGTGTGCAAATTGCACATAGACGTGTTCCGTATTACTGTTTACTAGCGTATTGATTTGCCGAAAAATGGGACGTTACAACACAGTGGTATAGACAATGTAAATTACTATTATCTATTCCTGTGATTTTTTTGTTATGACATGTGTCTATGGCGGCACTCGCAGTTCTAATACGCATACACAAACATGTATCCTTCATCCACTCGCTCACTCACGCAATGCCTTTCTCTCCCACATTTGGAGGCTTAGTTAGCAAAGTGTTTTCAGCTTACACATCCTATAGGCCACTTACCATTTTCTTGACAGCATTTTTTTGAAAAGCACGCACGTGCACACACACACGCACACACCCACACACACACACACACACACACACACACACACACACACACACACACACACTTATTACATTCGGGGACAAATACAGATGAAAAACAATGCAACATGCGTTTGAAATTTGCTTTGTGAAATAGCAGCAAAAAAGGCACAGCAAATTAAATAATTTTAAAATGCGTAAAACGCAAATAGGCTCCAACAAAAGTAATTTAGCATTTCTTATTAATATTTATTATTGTCCAGGTTTAACTGCCCAAATATAGTTCATGTAGAACTTGTGTTATGTAATAGGCCTATGTAATGTCAATGCAGTAATTCTCTCACTCCCTCGCATTTAGCACACTGCTAGTGTTAGCTATTATTTGTGAGGACCTGGACGGGCGGGTAATTCATGTCATTATTGAGACCACTGATCATGTGAATGGAAATCTTTGATGATGAGAACAGCGCTCTGACCAAAGCATGCATATTGTTCTTGTTTATTGCTTGATTGGTGCATTTGTGTGGAGCATTGCTCACAAATAGTGGTAGTGGTAGGGATTCATGGTTTCAGAATGTTTTATTTCCTGTCTTTAGGCTTATTGGCCTTGGCAATTAGCTGTTGAATAGTAGCTAATGATGTCAGATATGGAAGTGTGTGTATGTTTGTGTGTGTTTGTATGTGCGTGCATCTTCTCTCTGCGTGTGATTAAAACACCCAACTGATGTAAAAACACTGTAAAAACTCTCTGATATGCGTCGAGATCATTAAGTTGATGAAAGTTGGTTTCATCAATGTACTACTGATGTTGTCTGCAGGTCTCTTGGAAGGTTATTTATTCTTTTTACCAAGACATGAAACATCTTAAAGTTGCGTCTTCAACACTTTATTTCTGTCAAGGAATACAATAACATGGGCGTAATGGTGGCTTAGTGGGCAGTTTCTGAAAGGAGAGGATTACTAAAATTGCTCTGCTATGTACCACAAAAAATAACGATATTCATTCTCCAAGGTTTATCCATGAATCCTGTAGCGTGCTTTATTGATACTTTTGCCTTCCAGTAAAATACAGTTTATGTTTTTAACAAATGTATCAACAAATTTAAACAAATATATGACTATATGAAGCAGTAGAAACGCATCTGAATCTAACCTAAATTCAATAAAAATGGCTGATCTGTTTTTACTCTTACTATTTTTCTATAAATTGAACTCTAGGTCAGGTATCTATCTGGACTCTAGTACAGGTCCAGATAACAGTCCAATCAGACACTCTCTTTTAAAAAAGAATAAAATATAGTGTGTGTGTGTGTGTGTGTGTGTGTGCCGTTAGGTATAGCTCCCAGTTGTGCTCTAGGGGGGTTGAGGGCTGTTGTAGTAGTTGCACTTATGATTACTGCTGAGATCGGCAGGGGGCCACCATTACATTCAGCCCAGGGAGGAGAGGCCTGGTACTCAAAGATGTGAAAAACTTCACTCAGTCTGGTGGAATCAAATGTGCACAGCCCTTTACCGAACACATTTACCTCCTGTTCTCTCTCTCTCTCTCTCTCTCTCTCTCTTTCTCTCTCTCTCTATTTATTTCCCGCTACACCACTGACACAAGTAGGATTTCCCATTTTAAGATTGAGTTTATTTTAAGTACTTTTTACTTATTTGTTGCTAAACTCCTACCCATTCTTTAAATCAACAGTAAAGTCAATAGTTAATGATCTGGACAGTTATACGATGTAGACTCAGGGCATGCTGGGTAATCTCATGCCTTCCTTCCTGTTTGTACCCCCCCCCCCCCCCCCCCTCTTAATCAATCTAAACAGGTTAAATACAACTAAGGCTTTAAAACCAACAACCCCTGCATTGCATCTTAAAACACCATCATTGCATTGAGTAACACATTTAATCTCTTAAAAGTCTCAGAGAGTTTGGTACTCAAAATTACAGTTTGAATACAGTGATATCCTAAATTGACAAGAGTTTGCTCAGAGCGTGAAATAATCCCAAAAAAACATTTTCAACAAGTATATGTGGTGCTAAAGCATGGGTGTCTTAAGTTCTTGTGTGGCTGCCATATGTCTCACACACCCACAGTCCCTCTGCACGGTCCCTGCAATTTAGTAAAATAAGCTATCCCACAGTGAGATGCATTCCATCATCTGGCTAAAGCTGCATTGTTTAAACACCATCGCCTCCAGTCACTGAAACTGTAGTTCTCTGTGGAACTCAAAATAGTTTTCCTGCAAAAGCTGTTCCCCAGTCTCTGCTTTGTGTTTGCCCTTTTACCAGACACAGTTATTAAATAGTAAGAGCTGGAACATCAGACTTTACAGAGAAAGGCTTTGTTCTCTGTGTCAAACATACAAGGGTACCGTTCCTCTATGGATTATTGACTGTTATGGAGACACAAAGCAAAACATGTCTCTTGGGCACAGATTTTGTTAGTTAAATCTATAGTTTACCAGGGTTACATTAAACAGTTTTTATTTCGGTTGTTCATGTTTTGTATGCTTAATTTATTTATTAAAGTTATTTACAGTGGCAGTCGCATACTAGATATAGGGGAGAATTACTTTTTTTAATAAAAAGCATTGATCAGTGTATAGCCTGAATTTATTAAAAACAATTCAACAACACCAGAAGGATGCACCTTTTTTAACTCTTCTTTATGTGTGTAATATCAGTATCTTTCTTTACCCATGTGTGTGTATGTGCGCCTCAACAAAAACATTCTTCATCACTTAGTCAACTCCTTCATCATTTTAACTTCATCTTCCTCTGCCTTCCCTTTTCCCATCCAGACCGTCATTATATATCGAGTCCATGATCTGGTCCAAAACAGCAACAAAAATAGAAACAGGGGCCTCTTGTCATGCATGTATTAGCTGCATAAATGGGACAAGTATCGGGAGTGATGCATTATGGGTAGGGGATACAGCTGGCCAATCCACTGCTGTAATGTGATCAGGTTGTGTTGATAAAGCATTGCAGGCTGTTGTAGGTACATTTATGACTTGACATACAGGGATTGGAGATTTAATCACATGAGCATGAGTCACATGGCTTGTCTTTTAATGTTTTATCAGCTTTTTGTCACTTTGTATTCATGTTTCCTCTGGACACTCAATCTAATTATAATATTCATAAAACAGTTCAAAGTTCAGGAGGATAAATTATATGAATAAATGTATTATATCATTATAATAAATAAGAATACAATTAAACATAATACACAAAAACATAAGAACCCAAAGAGAAAAGGAAAAATAGTGGCATAGAGAAAATTGAGTCATATTGTGTCATATTCCTCATACTCGGGCCAATGAAGCTTTACTTCTATAAATTAAATCACTCACATTCATATATATATATAATGAGAAGCAATATTGACAAAGCATTGACAGATATGATGGTATTAATATGAGAGATAAACAACATGAATAGTGACTTGTGCAGTATCCATACATTCAAATAAATGGGGAATAATAAATAAAATCTCTCTCTCTCTCTCTCTCTACATCTAAGAGAATGTTTTTATTACTCAAAATGTCAAATTTCTTCTTGCTAAACCTGGGCCGCAGATGCTGCAGTCGAGCCCCCTCTCTCTCTCGCCCTCCTTCTCTCTCGCCCTCCTTCTCTCTCTCTCTTTGTGAATGTTTCAGTCTCAAAATTACCAATTACCTCTACTGAAACCTGTGCTGGCTGCTGTCTAGGTTTTTCTCTTCTCTCTCTCCCTTGCTCTCTCACTCTCTTGTGCACACATATGCACAGCAAGCAGCTGAGGAACTCCAACTGAGGAGCCCATTTGATTCTACCGAGTTTCTCCACAAAAAAACAATCAACACTCCATCCAGATATCGGCAGGTGCCAATTAAAGTGTGTGGAGCTCTCTATGGCGGCTCCCATGCTGCCCATTAACCTTATAGTACCTTTATATATAGATCAGATAAATCACTTCCAAAGAGAAATTTATGTCTTTACAAAGATAAAACCATGTAGATGGGTGGCTGTCTGTGGAGAGGTTATTGTTTAGATCTGCTCAAAGAGCACTTGTTTGGGGTTTACATGGGTGTGATGATGATAGCTGGATAGATGGATAGAAAGGTACTTAATTCTACTTTTAGTACTGTGAGTTCAAGGGGTTTATAGATGCGCACACAGACACATGCACACACATGCACGTGCACACACAGACACACATTAACACAATGATACAAACATGCACATCACAGACAGATAAACATACACACATACACACACACACACACACACACACACACACACACTCACACACACACACACATACACACAAACAAATTTGAAATTCAGTAGTGACTCTCAAGGCTTAACCAAGCCAGAGAGGGCCAATTGTTGCATTGAGGCTGAATGTGTGCATTTGAAGACCACAGCGAGATCACAGCCTCGGATGCTGGAATGGGGAGAAAACAATAAGGACCCACCAGGTGAAATAGAAAATGAAAATAATAATCAACTGGAGCATGCAAAAAGAGGACAACAATTAACTCACGCACTTGAATGCCTGTGTTCAGTTGTGTGAACACGGACAGGGCATAAATAAAAATTGGCAGGCTATAATGTCACCGGTTTCCATAGGAACCCCAGCTGCCCACATCTGATTAGAATTCTCTTTGATGATAAATTGTTTTTCTCTAGTGTGTGTGTGTGAGTGTGTGTGTAAGAGAGAGAGAGAGAGAGAGAGAGAGAGAGAGAGAAAGAAAGCATGTGTAAATGTGGTTTAAATTTAAATGTGACCTGAATTACTCCTCTTTTTGTATTAAAAGTCATACTTTTGCTTTGTTAAATCTTTTCTCTGTCACTTGCTGACAAAAGCGTCACATTAATTATTATCTGGATCTCTCTGTATTTGCTGTTTCCCTTTCCTATTTGCTCCATATGCCCCCTGCTAGATATTGATATATGAAGGCCATAATGTTATGTCAATAACTCTGGGCCCTCTAGAATTTGTTTGCCAGAAAAAACTTGAAATCATAAACAACCGTAAAAATCATGAATCATAAACAACCGTAAATCACCCTCATGTTCATTCGCTGATGGTGTGGTTAGTTTTAAGTTCATAACATGAATAGATAAAGACGAATTAAGAGAGATTTTCCTTTATTTAAAAGACAGCAACTTAAAATGGACCCGAACAGTTATTTGGAAACCACTAACATTTATGTTTTTCCTCCTCGCGCTATATCACATTTTGTGTTTGTAATAGTTCCGAGTTAGGAACCAAATGCTGATGCATTGGGTTTATACAAAAGAGCTGGTCTTTAATCCAAAAATATTTGCAGAGCTAAACAGAAAATCAGGCAAACAAAAAACTAAACTAATCCCACAAATGCCAAGGCAGGTGAGATTTCTCACAAACTGGAAACAGATAGTGACGACTAACAAGGGAAAACAAAAATGGAAGACTTACTGTACAGTGAAAATACTTAGCTGGTCGCCATCACTGTGACGTTAACTTCATATGTGCTTCACAGAGAGTGTCAGAATCATCTGACACAATACTCAGTGTATGTTAAGGGTAAGTTAAGGGTTGTTAAGGGTTAATTTACAAAAATTAATTGCATTATTTTTGAGGGAAAGTGGTGAGTTGGCCCTAGCGTTCGCCATCGAGAATGGAAGCTCGGCCACCTCCTCCAAAGTATCGTTCAGAATTATTGTGGCAGTGTTTCTTTTCAGCCATCACTTCACACATAAACACACTCATTTATTTATCCATCGGGCTATGCTGGACTTTGTCTATCAGTCATTGATCGAACCATCTATCCTGCCAGCCATTAATTTATCCATGATCCAAATCCATCCATCCATGATCCATGTACCAATCCATCCATGATGCATGTACCCATCCATTATCCATGTACCCATCCATCCATTCTTCCATAAATCTTTTTTTTCATTCTTTCTCTCTTTAGCTTATTATTTTTTCTCTTTCTCTAATTATTACTCTCTTTTACACACTCCAGTTGATTATCATGTCTCACCTGGTGGGTCATTATTGTGCTATCACCAGTCCAGTATCAGAGGCTGTGGTCTCCAAACACACACAGACAGCCTCCCTGCAACAAGTGGCCCTTGCTAGCTTGATTAAACGACTGAGAGCCACTAATGAACATTCAATATGTTTGTGGGTGTGGGTGTGCCCAGCACACAAGTGCAAACCTGCATGTGCATACATATGCATTATTTGTGTGTTTGGTGTGTGTGTGTGTGTGTGTGTGTGTGTGTGTGTGTGTGTGTGTGTGTGTGTGTGTGTGTGTGTCTATTAAGATACAAACAAGAAAGTGTCGGTGGAGTCCAACAATGGAGCTTGAATGAGTGTGTTCATTTTGACCTCAAAAGGTGGGTCACAGATACATATACATATGGTCAATGGATTAAACATAAACTATTATTATTTTGGCAATTTGGAATCACCGTTGTCTGAAATGTCCCAATTAAAATGCTGTCGTTTGTTAATACCCACCAACAACCACATTGGTGGGTGTTAACAAATGACAACGGTGATCCAAATTGCCAAAATAATATTAGTTTATGGGGGATTGGTTAGTTGCCATGAAAACTATGTTCTTCTTTCATACACATACCTATTCACATATTTCCTTCTTACATATTGTCGATATACATATTTAGCGAAAAACCGACTTTTTATGACCGAAATATTATAATGATTGTGGTTATTTTTTATATCAAACAATATTATACAATATATATGTGACTATCGAATGTACCGCAGAACATAGTTTCAGTTTAATCCAGCTGTCTGACGGTTAAAGTCTAACTTTAAATAACGGTCATTGTGATGAATGAAGAGGCAACCAATGAACCTGTCCCTTTCCAAATGTCACCACCTCCGCTCATCACATGTAATGAGATTACCTTCTATACATCGGCGTGAATGACCTGTGATGAGCATAGCGCTAGCTGCCATTCTGTTAGCGCTATGATTTTTTGCTTAATGTGATGAGGATGCTTCGCCTTTTATGAATAACGGTAATCTCAAACTAACCACTTGGACCAGCCCTCACCCATCTCCTCTGTAATATAATACATATTATATAAAAGATATGTTTTTGTATGATACAAACATTCGTCAAGTGTTTTGCAAGTATGCAGTCTATGCTCATGACATATGAATTACATGTTTTTTATCGTAAAAAATGTGAATGCTGCTTGTGTGTGTTTATCTGGATGTAGATATAGCTTACCTCATTCCATAAAGTTTGTGCATGTATGCAGGCATTATTTTACAATAAGGACAACCCCCCAGGAATGTACCGACTTCAAAACTGAAAGTTAAATCTATTAAAGCATAGCATTATTCTCGTGGTGCAATTAAAGAATCACAAAACTCAAAAGCAGTGTAATTTCAAAGTGTTCAGTTTTTTTGTTGAATAGATATTGGATTTTCAAAAGACATTCACCCTCAGAATAACAGCAATCTGACCTATAATTTGTTGCGAAGAAAGTGTTAGTGGAGCGAATGGTTGTATGCGGATAAGGGGATTATGATAAGTGGGTGTGATTTGGAGATGTTAGTTCCTGATCAATAACTAAAATAGGCACTTTTTCATAGAAAGTAAGCATCCAAAACGAAACTGTTGTAATACAAGTAAACAGCTTCATTGTATCAAAAGCCACCTTTATTCATGTTCCGCAGTGAACATTGGCTTGTAGCCCCGGCTGCTATCGGGAAGAATAATCAATATATCAGATAGCGATAATTATAGGTCTATGATTGTAGTTTACCACTATGGATGCACTAAGAACACTGTTGAGAAATGTAAATATTGTAGGCGGTTACCTCTGCCATGTCCTTCAACTTGTAATGTGTCCATGGTGACTATGATAGAGATACTCAAATGTGATTGGTTAAACGGATTAATCTGCTGGCGAGAGCCGTAAAAAATCTAGTAAAAATGCATCTCCTGCAGAAAATGCGGTGAGTGCTGTAGTGCAAAGTGAGCTTGAAAACATGTTTTAATAAAGCCACATAGTTTAAACGTAAAGAAATGTTGAATCGACTGAAAAGATTTGAACAGATTTCAAAAGTCTAAATGTAGTAAATAATGTAAACATGAAGCCTAAGAAGAAAGGTAGTTGAGCGCTGCATGCAGCACTCACCTAATACGATTATGTGATTCAGCCGAGTTGTTGGAGTTTGTTGGCTTAGCATTTGCTTTTAACCAATGATTAACTACAAAGACACACGCGAGGGAAAAAGCTGAGGTCCAAATCAAGAAGACTTATTCCTTATACTCGACAATATGTAGCAGAGGCATATGGTTTCAACATAGCGAATTATTGGTCATCACAATCGACTTCATTTATTATTGTGGGAGATAATAACTCTATGCAGTGTTTCCCCTGTAAGCACTCGTCACTACTTTTATGACAAATACTCTGAGATGACACTCAAACCGTGTAACTCTGTGGACACAGGCTTAATGTCAACATAGAAGAGATAGAGGGAGAAGAGAAAAAGAGAAATAAAGTGGGATGGATAGAGAGAAAGAAAGAACGAGACAGGGAGGGAGGGTGGGGGTGGATAAGAAAGTAAGAAAAAGAGAGGAGGATAGATACAGAGAGAGAGAAAGAGGTTGGGGAGGTTTGTGTGTGTGTGTGTGAGAGAGATAGAGAGAGAGAGAGAGAGAGAGAGAGAGAGAGAGAGAGAGAGAGAAAGAGAGAGAGAGAGAGAGAGGAAAATAGAGGTGGGGTATTAAGATATGGGGAGAGGGCAGCATAAAGAGCGAATGGGAGGGAGTGGGATTCAACACAGAGAAGGGTTCCTTTAACACACTATATAGTTTTGTAAGGGATGGCTCACAGAACAGGGCTTCAAACCCTGTTTCACCACCAGAGTGGGAGAGATTTGAAGAGGGTCAGACGGAGGGAAGAGGGGGAGTGTGTGGAAAATACAGAGATAGAGAGTGATATTTCATAGTGGATGCTCGACCAAGAAAAGGTTTGAGGAGAGAAATCTATATGAAAGAGCATATGACATCATGAGATGAAATGGTGTTGATGGCCTGTGTTTGGCGTGTGTGCGTTCATGTGGGCGTGTGTCCTGAATGAGTGTTTGTACGTGCGCATGCTTGTGTTTGTTTGTGTGTGTGGTTGTGTCTTGGGGGAGAGCAGATAAAGAGGTGAGATGGGTGTAGGAGACAGAAAGAGAGAGAGGCAAATTGGAGAAAGCGGAGAGAAAGAGGGAGGGCAGGGGGAGTCCTAATCAATCCTTCCATATTATTGATGGTTCAAGAGCCGCCTGGTTTGCTGTCCATCTTCCCTGTGGCAAGCAGAAGATAACTGGAACCTTCCTCCTCTCCTTCAGCTTCACCCTCTCCTGACATATTAACCGTATTAACTTTGTTTGTTCGCTTATATTAGGAGTATATATCTTTATCTAACTCTTTCTGTATTCTTTTTCTATTTACTGTTTCACAATCCATCTATTTTTTTTGTCTCAATGCCTCTCGTTTTGCATCAAGCTGCTTATTCCTGCTTATAATTGTCCCCTATAATACAACTCAACCCTTTTCAAATCTCTCCCAGATTCTTTCTCTATCAGGGTTTATCAAGCCTTAACCGAGTGTTTGTGTGAGAGACAGTGTGTGTGTGTATGCATGTGGTGTCCATGTGTGTGCATGTGTGTGTATGCATGTATTTATTTGTATTTCTTTATTAGTTATATATTTTTTGTCAAACACACAAAGTGCCCAACCCTAATGGGATTACAATTCATCAAGTAGCATTGCAGTGGTCAGACATTTAATTTCATTACAATTTCTGCCTCCTCTCTCAAGCTTGGCAAATAAAATTATTTATGAAAGGACATTTTACTTACAAGTACATCCCTTTCATCCAAAAAGATATGTACACTTGTCCAAGTGTGTGTGTGTGTGTGTGTGTGTTTGGTGTGTGTGTGTGTGTGTGTGTGTGTGTGTGAGAGAGTGCATGTTCTCGCTCCACTGGACCCCACACGGTGCTCCCAGCAACAGAGGAACCAGCAACACACCGTAGTGATCCATGTTGACCTGAAGTTACATAAGCCTTGCTGCACCATCCCCACGGTTTCCGTTGCGATGGGATACGGGCAAGGGAGAGAGGGGAGAGTGTGAGCCTCCCCTTATACAGAGGAGCAGCCTTCATAGCTTATTATATACTTTTTCCAGACGTTATTAAAGTAGGACTTAATATTAGCTTGGTAGGTTATTGCGTAGATAAGCACGAAGTTTGGTGTAAAATCGGACTGAGAGAAAACTATCCCGACAATATGTATCTACCTGCATTGCAGATGTTATTAAATATATTTGCTGTGGATATCTAGCAGTCATTAGGTCATGTAATTGTGATATGGTATGCTCTTTATTAGCTAATGCAGAGAATCATAAGATGAGAGCTGGAATGTATGTGGAGAAGCTCATAAAGTGCCTCACATCCACTCTGTTACGCTGCATCAGCACAGATGTGAGAACTGGAAACACACCTACATGGCAGCCACACACGCACACGTACACGCACGCACACACACACACACACACACACACACACACACACACACATACTGCAAGGCACAACTCTATGCTTTTTAGCTACACACATATGCATACACGTACACACGCTGCTATGTAATTTATGACTTGCACCAGCTGCATACCCCCAGTTTGCTGTCAACACACTGCATTTCCCCATCAACAGTCCCCTGGACTGCTTATCTACTTTAACACACACACACACACACACACACACACACACAAACACAAGTCATACACACACACACACACACACACACACACACGCACGCACGCACGCATGTACGCACACACACATTGACATACATACATTACAGACATACCGATACAAGCATGAACAACATGCATGCTTGCACACACTCACAGGCACACATTCATATTCAGAAAAAAGTATATGTAAGCCCAAATCAAACTTGTAAATTGTTTTCATGTTTAAGTCCAAATAGATATTCAGTTTTTCTCTCTCTCTCGCTCTCTCTCTCTCTTAAAGCATGTTCTTATTGTCATTAGTCCTTAGCTACGTGATGCAAAAGAAAAACACACAAAAAAAACACCATCATTCATTCTAAGTCAATGACAAGTTGAAATAAGTGACAAGGGTGGCCAGTGGTATGGAAGTAAGTCTGTCTCATCGGATTTTGAAAATAAAAAGCCATTGAATTTTAAGCACTGAATATTTATGCATTGAAATAACGTATCTGGATTTTTTGCCTCTGACTTTAACTCATTCCATTTTCAACAAATCATTTTCACCTTTATTTTTTTTTTATTATAAAAAATTCAAAATCAAATATTCAACATTAAAGAATTTGACTTAAATGTTTTCAACGTTCCCAAATTCAACCCGCCAAATTCAGCAATTCAATGTATGAAATTCACTGTTAACATCCGGGGACCCAAGGAAGAGCAAATCGATCCTAGATGCTAGATCACGGTCAAGCAGGGAGAGCGAGCGGGAATAAGAGCGTCACTTGTTGGTTACCTGACTCTGATGCGGCAAGGCATGTGCAAAGCAGGTTTTAGCCATGTCCAACGGCAACGGCTGTGATGATGGGTCATTGTTTCTTGATACCAGCATTAATTATAAACAGCATCTTACACAGTAGCCTATAATAGGAAATGCTCTAAGGTAACTCAACGTCATCAAACACTGACAGTAGCTTTTTATGGGGAGAGAAGCAACGGTGGTGGACCGTACTAAATGCCCTATCTATTGTATGGGTCTGTAAAATGCTAATCAAATCAAATCTGATGTATTTATTAATC
>NC_136944.1:11172854-11247854 GCF_949987615.1 Pollachius pollachius
GAGACATGGGCTATGGCCGTCAGTCCGGCAGAGCTTTACGGGTGATTCAACAGGGAAAAATGTATTTTGTGTTTCTCTTTTTCCTGTCTGGTGTGTTTATGTGTGTGTATTCCTGTCTGTCTATCCTTGTTTGTTTGTGTGTGTGTGTGTGTGTGTGTGTGTGTTCCCATCCATCTGTCTCTATCTGTTGTTTTGTCCGTGCCTGCTTGTGTGTATGTTGGTGTGTGTGTGTCTGACCGTCCATCTGTGTCGCTATCTGTCTGTTGGTCTGCCTGTGCATTCCTGTCTGCACTCCAGTACCAGATCGGCCAGCTGTACATGATCAGCAAGCACAGCCATGAGCAGAGTGAGCGGGGCGAGGGTGTGGAGGTGGTCCAGAACGAGCCGTACCAGGACCCTGAGCACGGCCAGGGACAGTTCACAGAGAAGCGGGTCTACCTCAACAAGTGAGTCCCTCTCCCCATCCGCCAGATGCCAACATGCAGGGCGTCATGATTTCAATGGAGGATCTATTCCTCTCTGTTGTTCCACAACTACAAAATATCAGCATGTTGCTCTGCAGTAATTTTAGTTTGATTATAATATTCACACTATTAGAACACTGATACTGTTATTCAAACGCATTTTCTTTACCTCATATCAAGGACATCGTTTGGCACTCTGGGAAATATGTTTGAAACATTGTACAATGTGTAAACAAGGCCAAACTGAAATAAATCAGCTCTCAATGATCTTTTGAGATTAAAAGCAAAAAAGGGGAAATAGGCCTATTGAACATTAACTTTGTGTTTATCATTGTGTGTGTTCAGCCTATCTGAAACAAATCAATCTTTATTTACGATGGGTTATAATATAAACCTAAATAGGCAAAAATTTGAATGTGTGTTTTTTTGTCATCGACTTACGACAAGCTGATCATCAGTTAAAGACATACCTTCAAGCAGTAAACCCTGTTGCAATGGATTGTGAATCCCAGCCGTGCAATGCTGATGGAACAAGTCCAACTGAGGTGAGCCAAGCCAGCACATGTTTATGGAAAAGGTCCTAGTTATGTATGGAGGGGCTGGGTAGTGTAGTGTCTATGGTGTTTCACCCCCAGCCATCGCCAATCGCCACAACCTACATGTAGGCATCATTGAACAAGAAGACTTAATCACCTCTGTCTCGAGGTGCTTTTGATGAAAGTGTCTCCTCCTTACTGACTAAAGAGATAAATAATTATTATCTCAGTGTCCTTCCAACTCTCTCAAAATTGTAAGTAAGTAAGTAAGTAGCTGAGTGACCTTATTCCCAAACTATTGAGGGTGAGATGGTCAAGGCTAATGGTCATCAAGGTATATTTGTACCACAAAATAAATCACCAGACATGCTTTTAAAGTTTAAAAAATTATCCAGATGTTGAAACAATGTGAAAAATGATCAGTCACACCGACAGTAACCCTTAAAAGGTATTGAAGAAGTTATTTAAAGAATCATGCCCAGTGCCTGAGTCCTCATGCACAGGGATCAGCGGCACGCATGCTCTCAAACGTTCCTGTTTTCTTTGATGAAACCCCTACCTGAGGGCCATGAGCTGTCATCATACCACCACCCACAATCTCCACAAAAAATCAACAAACCAAAAACAGCAAACATGCCTTCATCCCGGTGCTTCTGATAAGCTTAAGAAGAGAACAAGAGATAAAGGACTCAAAAGCTTGACTCAGGAGGCAAAAGGCTGTAGAGAGAATGGTCTTTACTAGAGGATTGTTCGGTACAGGGGAAATCAGTAGATCAGGCAAACAATCGGGCATGGAGGAGGCAAAGTCGAAGTCTGGAGTCAACAGGCATGTATCAGGAAACCAGGGTCCTCATTTATCAACCATGGGAAGAGAAGGCTCTAAATTCTCTCTTAAGTATGAAATTTAGGATGTGCTTAAGTACAAAAAAATCTGTATTCATCAAACATGCACAAGGCAATCATATGCACATCAGTAAGTTATCTATCTTGATAAATCCTAACTGTGCTTAAGTACCATGCTCATGCATGCTTAGTCAATTTGCATTCAGAAACGCTTCCAATTAACCATATATGGTCAAAGACTTCCCTTTCCTTACCAAGAAAAGGGAAGTCAGGGGCCCCCTGCTGGAGCTTCTGCCACGCGACCCGACCTCGGATAAGAGGTTTGACGATGAAGATGAGGACAAAACGCATCCCTTTAACAACCATGTGAATGTGTTTTTCCCCTCACCGCTATAATGGCAAAGAGAGTGAAGCAAAAGAAAATAAACTTCTCGAAACGGAATGGAAATGCTCGTAAACAAGGTTGAATTAAACCAAAAGTTACTTTTAGGCTCACTTATTGCAGGAGGCATTACAAATAAAAGAAAGCTTGCTGCATGGGAAAAAGTGACTGATGCAGTTAATTCCGTTAGGTCAGAAGAGAGAACACTATCAGAAGTAAAAGAAACGCCCAAAAAGAGTCACAGCCCACAGACGTGAGACATCAGCAACTTGCACTACATTTAAAAAATTCTCACAGCTTTATTTTATAGGGTCTGACACCAATTTGTCTGTTTAAATCAGACAAACGAGAAATGTAATATTATCTAACTAAAGGAAACACAGGACATATGTGGGTGTTGATTGCTTAATGCATAGTTTGACACTCTTAAATGCCTAGCTCTTTGCTTGTAATATCGCTATTCTACTAATAGATTCTGTTCGTACGCATGGCCAGAGCTGTGCTTATATTTACACACATTCCTAAGTATAATTACATTTTGGTAAATTCAACACTTTGCGTGGCAATGGTCGAGCACACACTCCTTACGCACAAATCTGTGCATAAGAACGGTTGATGAATGAGGTCCCAGGAACCATGGATATCACTAGGAAAATGCTGGGACACTTGATACCGATAACAAAGACGAACTGGCACAGAGGAAAGGAAATAGTAAAATACTAAATATACTAGAAGGGGAATGTTGATGAGGGACAGGTGAAAACAATTAAGGTGAGTGAAGACAATCAACGAAGGGGGCGGGTGTGACACGACTTAGAATTAGTACATTCTTGTCATTGTAAGACAACCCTTCAATAAGAACAAGTGCTATTAGTAGTTAATAGTTAATAATGCTTGATGCTGTGTGTATTTCTTCGTGTTTTATAAAGGGTTTAACCTGAGGAAGGCCATTCAACAATGATAGCAATCATATCAAAGCCATACAGAGTTAAAAGTATACAGCTGTTAATATAAATAAATAATGTCCCCCCGAAAAAATCGTAATCGGTATCTGCAGATAGCCTGATGCTCAAGTTTAGGTATCGGAATAGGTATCGGGAAGGAAAACACGGTATCGGACATCTCTACTTATGAAGTATTTTTTTTCCTGTTTATTCAAACCTTTATTTCAACAGGGTAACCCATTGAGACCAAGGTCTCAGTTTTAGTGGTGCCCTACTAAAATACAACAATACAAAGTTCAAATAGATGAGGAATGTTGGTAGACATATATATCAATGCATTTAGTTTTATTAGTGAATTATACATGAATGTTGCAATTGTAATTTTGATCAAATTAAAATACTTTTTGATTTTAAAGATACATTCACAAGGAGAAAATTACACTTTTTGCTTGTTTTCATGTCCACGCTTAGCACTCACAATACACCACCTAAATACATTACTGTCAGCGATTCAAACAACAAAGCTTACACTGTTTTTGTAAGCTCTTTTACTATTTTCATAGTATAATAATGGATTGGATTGAATTCATATAGCGCTTTTCTAGACACTCAAAGACGCTTTACAGTGAAGGGGGGACCTCACACACCACCACCATGTTTTCTTTGTAGTTGCTGTAGAATGGGTTTTCCACTACCCATGTTTTTTCCGCCTAACACACAACCAAAGAATACAGAAATACACAAACACACATCCAACATGCACACACTCACAAACACACAAACATACACACACACACACACACACACAAACACATTGCCACACACATATCATGTTTTTCACAAGTCTGACCGAGAGTCTGCAGTGTTTTCAATAGCTTTGGAGCATCATTGAATACCGTCAGCTGTGGCTTCTAAGCCAGAGGGCCGATCTCCTCTGGTGTGTGGCCCTTCGGGGGGGGGGCAAGGGTGCCTACTGTGTCTGGAAAATACCTTGTTGCTCGCTGTTGGTTGTATGATCGACTTCACATGTTGGGGGTGGTTTTGGGAGGGACAGTACTCCATAAATACACCTCTGTGTATTTGTGTGTGTGCGCGCAATTGTGTGTGTGCACGTGCGTATGCATGTCTCTCTGTGTGAGTGTGTGAGAGTGCATACGAATTTTGCATGTGTATTTACAACCAGACATGTGTGCATGGTGACCTTACAGTAAAACCGGCCCTTGCCACATAATGCACCCCTATAGGTATTATACATAGAGGTCTAAATCAGGCCGCAGGGACGAGGAGCTAACAGCCAGGGGGTGTAATTTGAATCCTTCAAGTTATGGAAAAGCTTTGCTGGTGTCCCAATGCCTACTTGACCAATAAAGTCACAGATCTGTGAAACGAGTTTCCAAAAATACTGGAGTATGTTGTTGAACCTATCTTGTTTTAGTGGCTCACGTTCCATTTATCATTTGGATAGTAAGAATGACTGAGCCCAGCGTCAGTTACACATGAGTATATCCATACCGTTTTATACTGAGTTCATGTATTCCTTGATTTTTTTACTAAATGTCTAACGCATACATTTGTATGGCTATCATAGACCGCTGTGCTGTTGTTTATTTATTTTCTAGTTTGAGTCTTTGAAGCAAAATAACTAATAGAATGCCAATGGGAGACACTAAATGAGATGAAGGTGTGTATCTGATACAACCACCAGACAATGGAAAATAGCTGAGGACAACTAGGGAAAGTTCTCTGTGTGTGTGTGTGTGTGTGTGTGTGTGTGTGTGTGTGTGTGTGTGTGTGTGTGTGTGTGTGTGTGTGTGTGTGTGCGTGTGTGTGTGTGTGTGTGTGTGTGTGTTTGTTGGAGGGACAGGGGATGGGGGATGGGAGGGAGAAGAAGAGGTCAGGCATGTGCGCATGATGGCTAATTTGAGCAATCTCTGTTGGACCCTCCCCCCTCCCCCCACCTCTCTTTTCTCACCGCCCACAAACCACCTGCCACAGTGTAATAGCTGCAGACTGTGTATAAATATATGCATGTCTGCATTGGAAAAAGTGAGAGGGTGGAGAGAGGGATAGTGAGCCAGAGAGGAAATATAAGAGAGAGAAAGATAGGGATAGGGAGCACGCCATGGGGAGAGTATGAGAGAGAGAATGAGAAAGGGACAGGGAGACAGAAAAGGAGTGGCGAAGAGTGAGATAGAGAGAGGGAGAGAATGGGAAATGGATAGAGATGGCAAGAAAGAAAAATAGAGAGAGAGTGATGGAGAGATGGAGGGGGAGGAAGATTAACTGAGGAAGAGGGATGTAGAGAGATACAGAAACACACACACACATGTGACAAAAGGACATAATTGTTTTCCCAAATCAAATCAATGTTAAGTGATTCTTGGCTGAACTAATAACTCTGCCCCAGTGGGTGTATCAACGTGTTTCCGCTACCCCTGTATTTGATGTCTGGAGAAGGTAGTCACATGAAATGGGGGATAAGGATTCATTTTGGATGGAGGAACTCTGTTTTTGGCTTACACCATCAACAGTTTTTTCTCTGTATCTCAGTGCCTCCTCTCCAATGTGTTCATGTTCTTTGTGGCTGTTTGCGTTACACACCACTCAACCCTACGTCCTGTTGTGTTTCCCTCAGCAAGCTGCCCAGCTGGGCCAGGGCTGTCGTCCCCAAAATCTTCTATGTGACCGAGAAGGCTTGGAACTACTATCCATATACCATAACAGGTAGTACTCAACTGGTAATACACCATAACAGGCAGTACTCAACTAGTGATACACCATAACAGGCAGTACTCAACTAGTGATACACCATAACAGGTACTACTCAACTACTAATACACCATAATAGGCAGTACTCAACTAGTAATACACCATAACAGGTAGAACTCAACTTGTAATACACCATAACAGGTAGTACTCAACTAGTAATACACCATAACAGGTAGTATTCAATTGGTAATTCACCATAAAAGGTAGGACATCATAACAGGTATAACTCAACTAGTATTACAACATAACATGTAGTACTCAATTAGTAAAACACCATAACTAGAACTACTACTTTCGATACACCATAAAAACTACTGCTCAATTAGTAAGACACACTTACAGGTATTACTCAATAAAAAATACACCATAAGTAGTACTAGTATTGCTAGTTAGTTAGAGGAGGACAAACAATAAACAAATCTTTCAATTGGTAGTAGCTAATTGATTTTAACTTAGATTTTCATGCGCTGCTGAATTCTCCTCATTTACTCTCTTCCTCTCCCTTTCTTCCCTATGGCTCCTGGAATGAATGTACTGCCGGGCATCCAATCAGAATACACTGTGAGTATTTTCAAATGATGATGGGATGCACACACACACACACACACACACACACACACACGCACACACACACACACACACACACACACACACGTATAAAAGATTATGGAATTTAAATGTTGATAAAATGCCCCACGGCTCGAAGTCGTGAAATAAATCTGTGCTAATCAGCCATGCTTGTTGACAGGCAACATGGACTCCATGAATCCATTAGGCCAGAGATGCCTTGAGTCAAAAATGTGCCTGGGCGAGGTTAAAATTGAATGGTCTCATCTCATCAAGAGGCAGGCGCAGTCAACCTCTCCGCTACTGTCTGCAAACCATTTAATAATAATATCAAAGTATATACAAATGATATAACCTTGTTGCCTTAAAACCTTGTTTACATTATATTTAGTTCATTTAATCATTTGTATTCGTTTTCCTTGCACCTGTAAATAATATCCTTTCATCTCTCTAAATGAGAGTCAAGTTAGTTAGCATTTGCAATGACCCTGCAGCCAAAAACATATGATTCATACTGATGCCATGCTAATCTCCTAACTTCTTTACTATGTTAAATCCATTAGTTACTTATATTTCGGGCAATTATTTACATTTATATTTAGGGCATTTTGCAGATGCTTTTGTCCAATGCGACTTACAACCATTCATACACACGTTCACACACCGACAGCATCAAACATGACAGCCAGCTCATAGGGAGCAGTTTGGGTAAGCTCCACCACATTAGTTGTCTTGCATCCTAGCAGACATGTCCACTTCCCCCGATCATGGAGTGCAAATTAAGTTGGCCTCTCCCGCCAAGGCTGTTTCCAACCATGGCTAACCCTTAAGTTTCTATGATGGTCATTCCCCTTATTCTTCTTCCTTTGTTGTTGCTGCCCACGATTTAAAGGTTTCATTCAAGATGCTTGGTTGATGCTCCTAGTGTGGCTTCTAATGATCATGCTCAATTTAAATTGAATACATATTATAGTGAGGACAAAATATGCCATGTACCAACACCGTTGTATTACTCATTATGCATATTAAACAAATCTACAAGGTTCTTAAATCACCTAGAGCTATATCTATATGGGTCTGACCGCCGTTATGGCCTATCCGCCTTGGAGGTTGTTCATCCTGGGACAAGTTGAGAAGTTTGCAGTCGACAGGTGAAATAAATAAAATTAATATATAATTATACATTAATGATAAGATGGACGATTATGTTGGTTGGAAATGTCAGGAGACATACATTATAACTCCAATGACGGCACATCCTTGGGTAGAATTTCTCCGTGAGTGTCCTTTGGGATTGAACTGAAAAGTGTATAAATGTACAGATAGAAGAAAGGGGATTCCATTGTTAGATAGACAAGGTCCCTTGCTGACACCAGTCCATTTGGGAATGGGGTTGTAGAACAGTAGTTATCCAAGGACAGGCAAGAAACACACAGTTTCATTGAAATAACGTCAGCTAAAGGACGTCCTTCATAATATGGCAAAGTTAGTGTATGTGACTCTTCCACACACTTGAAACTAACTCAAACGATACTGTATGCATGGTCGGTTGACCGTGAAAAGAAAGAGGTCCTGCATGCAAAACGTAAATGCACCTTTACCTTGCCTAATGAGAACTTTGTTTTACCACGTCTCTAATGAGAAACGCTTTGGCACTGATTATTTAGTAGATTGTTTTGTAGATTAATTACTAAACAATCAGAAAAAAATTACTAACATAATTAACTTATTATTAACATAATAACTAACAAACCAATGCTCATATCAATTGCAATGAGACGCAAAGATGCCAAAATAAAATGACCAAGCTTCTTTATGAGTGCAACACAGAGTAACTCAAAACATTTATTCATAGATGTATAATGAATTACAGAAATGACTTACAACTAACTACATTTATTTGCAAAGAATAAAAAAGCAAAACACCCCCCTCAACAAAAACCACAGGAGTTGAAACCACTGGAGGTAAACACGGTGGCATTGTTCCAAATGTTTCCCAAGATCAGCCTTTAATAAACACTGCCTCCTCTTCCCGCAACTTAGTGGTAGCAATCACCCTGACCTGGTCCGTGTTTTTATATTATGTCCTGCGGCTCGTTGTATGGGTAGATTCCCTCGGGAAGGGATTAAGAGGCTCATACTGCGGCATCAGCATCTCTCTGGGTCAATTGACTAGAGCTGATGAGAGGCAGTAGTAAGGATTGGTTTCCAGGTACTTAACCATGCCTTGCTGACCTTACTCCCTCCCGGATGTTAAGACATCTATACTAAAACCCTATTTCAGGGGATTTACATTCACCGCAAATACATAATAATAATAATAATAATAATAATTGATCGTTTTTTTATTGCGCTTTTCTAAATACTCAGACGCTTATGAAGACCCTGTTGGAGGAATAGTTGTTGAGTAGTGAGTAGTGAGGTCATGGCAGCTAGAAGGAGACACAACTTGCTATTATCTAATTATTTATACAATTTAAGCTGATACTATTATCCAAAGTGACACATTTTTGTCATTGTGAGCAGATAGCATTCATTCTCAGCAATGCCTAAATGTAGACTATGGACATTCCTGGGCCTGGGCCTGGTTCAAGCACAGGCCCAATCACAATTCTCTTTTTTAGCCCTATGCCTAGTTTTTGAGTGGCCCTTGCTTTTGAGTGGCTTCGACTTGCCCCTCGAAACAGAGGGCCATGGGGAATTCTTCCCCTAAGAAATGGGACGATCCTTCAAGACCCATTTACATCATTAGTAGTCACCAACAGCGTTAACGTAAATAGACACGACAAGTTTGTTGCTGGTTGTTTTGAGTTTCACAATACCGGCGTCAGCTGTAGTGATTTTTCTTGCGTGGGTTTTAAACACCTTTTTGCGGTTGTCAGCGGATCTGAGAAATGTGGAAAAAACAAGTTTATTCAAGGCCGTTTTCAACGCCTTGGAATGCTGGTGGATGAGTTTGAGGTATGTTGAATATATTGCAAAAAGGTTTTGTTGTAGTTAGCCTAGCTACACAACATTCTAGTATAACTAACGTTGATGTAGTGGGATCAATCCCTTTGTGATACATGCAATGTCAAATAAACGTATAAATATACTTTGATTAGTGTTTTGATCCTTGTGCAGATCTGATAGGATAGAATACCGTACACACGCATTCAATGTAACTAGTTTCAAGTAGTTAAAGTCCTTCCAATTGAGACTAAATGATGTGAACTTATTTCCTTTTCCATACAGCTAATCTTAGCTAATCTTCAAACCTGGAGTCCCTGGAATGATGGAACATATGGATTTAATGTAACACTGTTCAGACTCCAAAGACAACATCTTACAAGTTTCATGCCATCAATCGACATGCCATCAAAGGGGGGAAATTGGACATGGAAATATGTCCAGGACTGTCATACACAATCATCAATGTTGTAAAGTTCGCTAGGTAGCAAGTTTCCCAGCTGGAGCAATGCATACTAGCGATTTTGTGGTTATGCTTGTTGTAAAGAAGATGTCTATACTGCATTGAAATGGCATAATAATAATGTGAGGGTCATTCTTATTTCTTAATCTTTATTAACGATATTTAGAAATCATACTTTCAATGGCTAGTTAGCCCTTTCCCTTAGCCTTAACCCTCAATGAAACTACTATTGGGAGAGCCCTACCGTGAGGAGTAGGACTAAGGGGGTAGGGATAAGGATAAGGGTGAATTGGACTTTTTTCACCCAATCATAAGCATGGCTAAACACACAGGCAACACTGCAAGCTGCTTGGGTTCAGCAAGCGTTCAGAAAGGTTCAGAAAGCATACTGAACCTTTCTGAATGCATGCTGAACCTTTCTGAACGCCGTTCTGAACGCTGTTCAGAACAGCATGCAGTTTCCTATACAGTTTTCCTATCCAGGACCGTATTTCATTGCAAAAAAATGTGTGTAATCAGTATAAAGGCAAAATAACAACAATAAAAATCACAAAATCACAGATTTCCGCTTCATTTTTTTAATAAAAGAAAATATAGAAGAAGAAGAAGAAGAAGAAGAAACAGTGAAATATATTAAAAAAATCAATACAACTAAATCTTTTTCTTTATCACGTGCCTTCAGTCTTGCTCACACTTCCTCCATGTCTCCACCTGTTACTTTGTAAATCTCAGCCAGGGAGCTGAGATGCAACGCAAGGCCCAGCCACCACAATGCAGTGACACATAGAGGCATGCACAATCAGACACACATAGCCCACACACAAGAGAAATAAACACAAACACATAGATAAGATAATAATATAATTAAACACAGTCATACACACAGCACACAAATATGAGAGAAATAGGCTACACACAAATGCATACATACATGCACACACAGATACTGCACAAGCACATGAGTAAAATACACAAACATGTGCAACCAGAAAGAGAGGATTCCCACCAACACACACACACACACACACACACACACACACACACAGGATAGACAACAGAAATATACCACAGAAATATACCACAGACATAAGTATATAAGTATAACTAGAGACCAAACACTCCACAATGACATGCAAGTTCAGACTCACATATACAAACACACACACACACGTAAAACCCTTATGTCTTATAATTTTCATATTATAGTATGTCTTATAATTAGGAAAGACATTATCAAGAGTCCATTTCAATTCTGCAAACCGATTGATTATTTGTCTGGTCTGTCTTCCACCGACACACACACAAACAAACACACGCACGCCTGCACATCAACCTGTAACATAAACGCAATTGGTTTTAAAATGATGGTAACGGTTTAATTTAATCAAGGTCCCAAAGACTGATGAATATTATCATGCAAGTACAATAAGTGTGTGTGTAAGTGCGTGCGCGAGAGGAATAGAGAAAGCGAGAGACAAAATTAGGTGAAAGGCATGGAGAGTGATGAGAAAAGAGTGAGTGTGAAAGGCAAGATGACTGTGTGAGGGAGAGATAAGGAGGGAGAGAGAGAAAGAGAGAAAGCCGTAAACCTACAGAGGGAGAGAGTAATCATGGGCATTCTGCAGACATGGACAATACAACACAGTAAAAGAGCCAAGCACACACACACACACACACACACACACACACACACACACACACACACACACACAAGGCATGTTTATCCATGCAGATCAGGTTATAGCCATTCTTATCCCAGTGCAAAAGTATACTGACCCGAAGCTAATCCATATATTATGTGTCTCTATATTTATTAATTTTATTACATTTTTTACTGTTCCTCTAATTTCTCCACAGTGCTCATTTTTGCCCAAGTTTTCCATCCACATAGAGACCAAGTATGAGGACAACAAGGGAAGCAACGGCAAAGTGAGTATGCACCACCATCACCCCACCGTATGGGCTGACCTGAGTTGAAAACAACGGCCTGTCCACATCACTAGAGATTTCACTACCCCTTTGATTCTTCAATTTCACTTCAGTTCATCTACAGTTCTCCTTGATCATTGCTTTGGCTGTTCCTTGTAGGTTCAACCTTGATAAGATAATTAAACGATTAGCCTGCATTTCATTGCAAATATGTCTGACACTGAAACCAGGTGCAGAAGGCAGATTATTAACAACCCTCTCTCAAATGTTGCTGATATCAGTCAGTGGTGACCTTTGGACTTGATAGGAAGAACCATAAAATCCTCATTAATGAGAATATCCTTGTGCGCGCACACACACATACAGACACTCACACACACACACTGTTTATCTATTGCCTTGCAGCATAGTTTAATCAGCCAAGTAACCCAACGCAAAGTGGATTAAATACTGTAACTGTTCTCTTTTGAGTCTAAATGTGAGGTAATAGCTCCCCTCAGTGTCGAGATGTGGTAGTTGCAAGCCCATCCCCATTTGTTCAGTGATTACATCATTCTGAAACTACTTACAACTTTCTAATTTTTGTATGCTTTCCTTGTTTATCTAATTTCCCACCCATACCCATCTTCCGGTGGTATATGGTCGGTGGTATATGAAAGGTGCTGTGGGAATCACTGCATGCTAGCCAGTGTTTTTATGTTGCTGCTGTCTGAATCATGCAAACAGCAACACTTTCTGTGGCACCCCCATTCCGGTACTGAGCACAATAGTCTGACATTATGTGAAGCGTCTACAAACGTAAGAAATGCTGTCTGTCCTCCTTGTTCACCATAGTAAAAAAAAGGGAGTACAATTTTCAAATCAATGCCCTTATGATTTATGATCAATCAACCAATCGGTGTAACTTCATGAGTATTAAGCTGCAGTCCTCTTTTTCTCTACCTCCTCGTCTCCTCTTATGTTTCTCTGCAGATCTTTGGCGGTGAGCCAAGGGACGAGGAGACGGAGGTGTGTTTTGTGGACATCGCATATGATGAGATTCCGGAGCGCCACTACAAGGAGTCTGAGGTAGGACCAGTTGTGTCAGATATGCTATATTTTTTCTGCATTTTTCTGCATTTTCTGAGGTAGGAGCCCTACAAGGGGACGTCAGATACTCTATGTACTCATATTTAGCAATGCATCAGGATAATGTATAATTAAAAAGCTAAATGTATAATGTAAAGAAAAATTAACAAGGTGACGCATGAAGCAGGGGGGTCAAGAATTCCCATACAGGCGTTTTTGTGTTTTATGAGCCCACCTATGTGTTCACCTGTGTGTGTGTGTGTGTGTGTGTGTGTGTGTGTGTGTGTGTGTGTGTGTGTGTGTGTGTGTGTGTGTGTGTGTGTGTGTTTGTGTGTGTGTGTTTGTTTGTGTGTGTCGTGTGTGTCAGGAGATGGGGGTTATATAGCTAGGCTATTGTTAGACTTAGGAGTGGAGGAGGCACAGCAGTGGTCTTTTATGATTGAAGAACATCCCCCCAGCACTACCTCTGACCTCTCACGTGGCCTGTCCAGCTGTGGCGGAGCTTTGGACCTGGTCTAAAGGCAGCACCTTGGTGCCGCTACAAACAGTGGTTGATTGGAAAATTGCCTGCTTTAGAGAGCATCACTTTCAATGGGAGAGGAGGCGTGTGTGTGATTGTGTGTGTGATTGTTTGTGTGCCAGTGTGTGTGTGTGTGTGTGTGTGTGTGTGTGTGTGTGTGTGTGTGTGTGTGTGTGTGTGTGTGTGTGTGTGTGTGTGTGTGTGTGTGTGTGTGTGTGATTGTTTGTGTGCCAGTGTGTGTGTGTGTGTGTGTGTGTTCACTGAGGGTTGGGTCTTCATATTATATCGACAGTTCATCTCCATTTAAAGATGGACTGTGGACCAAACAGTAGAGAAAGATAAGTGTTAGACATATATATACCTATACCGGCAGGTGTATTTAGCAGCGATCCCCAACCTTTTTTACGCCACGGACCGGTAATATGTCAGACAATATTTTCGCAGACCGGTGTTACACCGTCTTCTGTAATCCATTGTGAAGTGTGACAACAGGGGCCGTTGTTGCATATTTTCTGCAACATGTACGAGCGTAAAGCATCGCTGGCGATGAAGTCGTTCACGTGCAGAAACATGGATGTGCTTATAGCGTAGCCTGATTGCACTCCTACTAAAAATTGTATCACCATCGCTCAGGGAACAGATCTGGATGGGTTCATTAGTTTTGAGCCCATTGAGTGAGAGAGCCTCCGGTGATTTTCAAAATAAAACAGCTTGTTTGTGTGTTTTGACTCAATAAAACAAATATACGTTAAATAAATAATAGGTTATTTATTCTTTCTTGGCGACCCGGTACAACATGAGCCGGGACTAGGTACCGGGTCAGCAGTCCCTAATCTTGGGGGCCGCTGTTTTAGGGGAGAAACATTTGGTGAAGGAAAAAATTAGCAAACGGGGGTATTTCATCAAAGTCACTAACGAAGGTGGCGTTTAGTTGATTAAGCCCAGTTAGAACTAACGCCAACTTCCCACTTGAGGCGAAAGCCATTCCATCAACCCAGTTCAGCCGCGCCTTGCTCAGGTTAGTTCAAACCAGGCTAACGTAATTGTGGATTACGCGTGCTCACGAGATATGTAACCAGCCCAGAACCGTGAATGTCGAATCATGGATCAAATGTCCGAAAAGGACCGAGCGGGATCCTTTCCAGCAGAAGCTGGAGGTCTATGAGGAGTACGAGCATATAATAACTCAAAAAGGGAACACCGTAACCATTAATAAAAACAGGGAGGCCGCCTGGCAATAAAATCGGCGATCTGTTGAATGCATAAGTAGTATAGTCTGATGGTACACTTATTTCCGACAGATGGACTTCTCTGAAACACCGCTCAAGTAAGCCTGACAGATAGCCTGCCACCTTCCAGGTTAGTTTAGTCGGATAAATTGCCATGGTTACTTAGCGGAGATTCCCTTCAATCTCGTCAATGGAATGGAACTCTAACTGAAAGTAGCGAGGCTAAGCGAAATAAGCCCGGCTTTGCGTTTGGCTTGGTCGATGGAATACCCCTCTGGTCTCCTTCTAATCTGAGCTTTGTTTATTTATGTTTATGTATGAACATCTTGATGGAGGGCAGTGCAGAGAGATTCCCAGAGGTTGTAAAAAAGAGCAACAGAAAAATAACACAATATTCTGTCAAGTGGCACTACCGTACCTTTAATTTCAAGATATTTACTTCCCCCCATCATGGAGAAATTATGAAACCATCCTTGTTTTAAGATGCATTGCAGGCATAAAATGTTATATTTAGTTTCTGCTTTCATATAAGTTGGTACTAACACTTTATGACTTTATGTGGATTCATGGACCTCTTTTCCCAGAGGAGTCTAGCAGGCGACACACAACTGTATCTGCTAACTTTAACAGCAGGTTAATTAGATTCACATGTCATGTGACCACTAGCGTGGTGAACGTCCATAGCGGTGCGCTGTACATATGTGAATGGAGCAGACCCCATAACCACCGTATGGTGTGCCACACAGTCCAGTTTATTGTTTATGCAGTCTCGTACGAGTTCCTTGCGCATAAACAATAAACTTGACTGGACAGACCCCACAGAGTCCCTCTATCGGAAGAGTCAGAGAAGACTCTTCTTCCTCAGGAGGCTCAGGTCCTTTGATGTGTGTGGCAGGCTACTTAAGATGTTTCATCTGTCTGTGGTAGCCAGCACACTGTTCTTTGCTGGGGCGTACTGGGGAGTTGGCATCACGGCTGGGGAGTCCAACAGACTAAACAAGCTGGTGAGGAAGGCCAGCTCTGTTGTGGGGCTAGAACTGGACAGTCTGGAGGTAGTGGTGGAGAGGAGGATGAGGGACAAATTCAAGTCCATCCTGGGAAACCCCTCCCATCCCCTTTATGTTGAGCTGTGGCAGATGGGGAGCCCTTTTCACCACAGATTCATTTCCCATAGGTGCAAGACTCCATTAGGCTGCAAAGCGCGTCATTAGGCTGCAGACAGCGCCTGATTTATGTATGTGTATGTGTATAAATATGCGTGTGTGTTTATGTATATGTGTATATATGTAGTTAAATAAATAAATAAATATATATATATATATATATATTAGGGCTGTCAAATTATTAAAATAAATTATCGCGATTAATTATATTTTAAATCCACTCCATTGAAGTTAAATTATATTATCAAATTAAATGAGACATTATCATTCATACCAAATGAACTTAATAAGCAAAAAGTAGACCCAAGTGATCTTGAGGGTGTTTTATTACCACCGGACCACCATCGATTTGGGAATCTTTGATTTTGGGAATACTTAGTAAACAGGCAGTTACTTAGTACAATTGTAAACCCACAGTTACTACAAGTGTAGTTAAATTCAAGTAAGTAGCACCACAGATTTTGGAATTGTAAACAGGCTGTCACTTACTACAATTGTAATCAGGCAGCCACTTACTGCAAGTATGATTTAATGTAAAGTAAGTGGAACTAAAAAACAAAAAGGAATTCTGATATGAATGTTGACATTCTGTGGGCAAAACCTTTAAAAAAAAGATTAATGCATACATTTTTATTAATCAAGTTAAAATAAGATTGCATTAACGCGTTATTATTGTGCTAATTTTAACAACCATTATATATATATTTGATCACCGGGCCACTTGTCTTTGTTTACATTTGCATTTATACACTTTAATATACTGTGAAGTACTGGTACTTAGCCCCTTTATAATTTACACTTTACACTTTACAATTTAGAATATATATTGTTCATACCGTCTGTTTTGTTTGCCATGTTTGTTCAGTTTGCTTTGGGCATTTACTTTAGGAATTACTTGAGCCTCTATTTCTGTTTTCATTAATACTTTGATTGTGTTGGGGCTGTTGTAACAAAGGAATTTCCCCTCCGGGGGATTAATAAAGTTCTTATCTATCTATCTTGTCCGACTGTGGGACTGCACTGAGAAGGGTGCATTGCACCAAAGCTGTGTCAGCAGAACGACCGCCCCCCCCTCAATGCTACCCCATGATGTATACAAACACACACACACATACACACACACACACACAAACACACACATGCATACATAAACAAACACACGCCAACACACAGACACACACACGCTAGGACTTATTATCTAGATGCTAGAGTAATGAGCCTGCAGTGGTAACAGTGATGTAAGCAACTTGATGCTGCCACACACCTTGCATCACTTGGCTCCATTGTTACAAAAATACACAGACACACACAGGGGCGAGTGGAAGTGAGCACAGTGCAAATGGGAAAGAGAAAGGTGGGTCAGTGTTTTTGTGTATGCTTTACTCCATGTGTTTATGTGTTCTGGTTTCTCTTGTACATTGTTTTGTTTGTTTGTTGGGGTGCAGGACCTTCGGTACTTCAAGTCTGAGAAGACCAACAGGGGAGTGCTGAAGGAGGGCTGGATCGAAAGCCAGGAGCCCATCATGTGTTCCTACAAGCTGGTCACAGTCAAATTCGAGGTCTGGGGGCTCCAGACCCGGGTGGAGCAGTTCGTTCACAAGGTCGGAAGCAAAGCCCCTGCGTGAATGTTTCTTTCAGTGTCAACACTTTATTTTAAGCAATTTTTCAAAGCTATCCAAAGTTACCTTTAGAGCAGTGGTTCTCTAATGGGGGTAAATATACTCCTAGGGGTACTTTGGAGTACTGCAAGGGGTACTATAATAATAGTTAAAGTATAATAAAGTAGTATGCCCCGGGGAAGGGGCATACGTCACCCATGCACTCGACCTGCACGTGTATGTGATGGATATAAATAGGTTATTCATTAACCGAACATAGCCTACCCTGATTATAGTCCCTCAAATCACTGAACCTAGATTATGACAATTAAAGGCACCTTTCTAAATAGACCGGTTATCAAAAATGCATTTTAATGCCGAAACAATGTTATTATTGCATTTTCCACTGATAATCAAATGAATGTCATCCATGTTTGGTTTTCAGTGACAGCAGCGTCCATAGCAACCACAATAGCAATGATAAAATAAACATAGGCATGACACATATTTAGGGCTGTTATTGTAAAGCTACTGTTTTCTGCTGTAGACCATCGTAGTTATAGTACATTTTGCTGTGACACTGGGTTGAAGGGATGTGGTTAGTTTCTTTTACCCTTTGTAGCATTTGTTATTTTAAGATTTATTTTTGCATTTTAATGCCTTATTATAGAGTGAGACAGAGAAGAAGGTATAGGGGAGGACATGCAGCAAATGCCCAGCGGCAGGATTCAAACCCGGGTCACTGCATTCAGGACTAGGCCTCTATAGGGGTTATGCGGAGCGCCCAGCGTTCGAACCGGAAAACAGGTGTAAACGGGTCTAATCATTTCCGCTTTTCACTTCCGTACACTGGTTGACTGCAGCGGTAGGTGATCTCCTGGTAACTTCTAAGTTTCGCTTTAGTGTATTCTATTTAGTATTTAGTTTTCTATTTCGTGTGATTAAAATTTAATTTTAACATTTGTGAAATTAAAATTTCACAAATGTTAAAATGTTAAAATACCAGAAACGGCAACATCTGAACAGCAGTTTTTGTTGTGTGCCGAGCTGTTCTGTGTCGGGGAAATTTAACTCTAGCGTAAGTTTCCACCAGTTTCCAAAGGATGAGTCAGTTAGGGCGATATGGGTCCGAAACATTAGCAAAGTCCTCGTATGTGTCCTCAATGCATAGCAGCCCAATATCAAAAGGGTGCCCATGCACACCCTTGGAGAGTGTACTTCTATGAAACAAAGTGGTAAAGGTAATATTCTACTATGAAAAGGTTCCAATTATAAAAGTAAAATATGTGGTATGCATAGTCTAATGGTTTCAGTAACTGCTCGTGACCTCCAAATACAGTGATATTGTTACAAATCATAACCTGCTGTGCCCCAGCTAATGTTTACATGTATGACCTCAGTGACTACACCTCACCTGATTCCTCCTTCCATGCACCTGTTAAGCCTGGGTCTTGTAACAATCATGCTGTTTACAGGCCCGGGTTTTACTCCCTTATGAAGTAAAGAGTCGCCATTATATTACGCTGCACCTCTAATGCTTCTAACCTTAGATCACTATACTTTATTTTAGCAAATTACTATTTTATTGCAGCACACATAGCCTAACTATTACATACATATTATACAGTGCATTTGCCTCAACCCTTACTGCAGTTCTGGGCTTGTGCCATTGTTGTTCCATTTCTGTACAGGCATGAACAGGGGGGACAACCTGGATATTGAGCTCGGAGTAATGAGCTGTCTGAAAGAGCAGTGCAGCAGTGTGATTGCATACTGCTGTGCCAGCTTTGCATGAACACTGACTTGAGGTCATGATGACGGGATCTGAATCACGAAGCACTATCTGTATACAATACACAAAGAGACAATTGGACAGTTGGCAGAACAGATACCACTAAATTAAGACAAGGGGCTTCCTACAAGTCTACCACAATAAACATATATTGCTCAGTACTGGAATGCCTGCCACTACAGGGTGTCAATAGTTGCAAGTAGTAGCAATTGCAAAAGGGGAGGAAACACATATATATAGCTTTCGAATGTAATGTCATGGCAAGTGTCCTAATGATGTATTCGGTATAGTGTGTGTGTGTTTAGTATACAAAAATTGTTAACCATACGAGTAGAGGTATACCAAATATGTGTCGATAGAAATATTTACTGTCAATCAACTTTGCACAAATTACCTTCTTTCACTAACAGGTAGACTATAGCCATTTATCAAGTGTCTCAGAAGAATGTGTTGTATTTGTGAATATGGTGTTTACATAGTTGAGAACATGCTGGTGGCCAAATGAAAGCAGTTGCAGTGTAAATATATTCATTCTGAGAGGCTTGATGAACGCATTCTGTACAATCATTGAACTGAAACAGACAATTTAACAAACCCATCCCTGAACATAGCCTACGCTCAAGCTGTGTGGTTTTTCATTCTTCTGCATGGACCTGTGACAAGCTGCTCTGACAGTGACAGTACCTCTCAACCTGTCTTTGTTTGAAACTGGTGGAAAAGAAGATACAGCATCATTTCATTCATTCATTCATTCATCACAGTTGTCTTTATACAAATCAATGTTTTAGAAATCTGAAACACCTGCCAGAACGGTAGCAGCTAGTCGACATTAAACCTAGCAGCTATCCTAGTAGAGTCTACTAGGATAGTAGTGTCTGGTCTTATGCGTCTACTAGACACATACGACCAGCGTACCACGTCGACAAAGACCAGCTTAACCACACAGGACATCGTAGTAATTATACTGTTGGTAGTATAAACCCATCGCTAAAATGCAGTCTTCATCTGATTGTCTTAATTGTCTGTGAGCAAAAATACTGCTAAACTAACTGATAGCATACAAGTACACAACTAGGCTACTTACAGTTAACTAACGCTAACGAGCGCTATTAGCAAAAGCTACAAATGTAAATACCTTCATAATTATGAATAAATGAGGAGGCGTAAAACTTAAATCCCTTGTCTAACAGAGTCCCCGGGGCTCTGGACGTCCGTTTGGCAATACTGTGCACATCGCTAATAGTTGTTCGGGGTAGCTCCTGTAAACACCGGCTGTAGAAGGTCGCCATAATAAACTCAGTTTATTGAGCAGCGGACGACCGGAAGCCAAGACCACTGTTTTGTAGAACCCGGAAGAATGTTGCGCATAAGGCCTATTGTACACGCTCTACCCGGGGAGCCACCCGGGCGCCCCAGTATTTGTTGTTTTTACGTATACATAACTAGAGGGTGCACTGTACTATCCGCTCACCCCCTCCTTCTCAAGTGGAAGAAAATCTTCCAATTGAAATGCGTTTGTTCAATGTCTTTCAGTCCAGCACGAAAAAAGTCAGAGAAACCCTCCCCTGCAAAATGCATGGGTTTAAATGGCATTCTGTGTAGCACAAAAAGTCTGAGAAACGCTCCCATTCAAAATGCATGGGTTTAAATGTCGTGCACTGGGACACAACTCAATTGATTTATTTTCGTGACTATGAGCGTGACACCAGGTTGTACTGCAACATCAACGTCAAGCGCAGGAAACATGGACCATTGATATCACTGCATCAGTGGGCAGAAAGCCGGCAAGGTTGGAAATCTCAGGGTTCCATTGTCCAGATTATATTCTGCCTGTCTTAATCTGTCATATTCTGCCACTTATACTATTCATCGGCCACTTCTACTGCTATTCTCTTCACTACTTCCTGACCACCAAGTCACCAAGGGAGTCGTGACATATATTGAAAATTGAAGAACTTTAATAAACTACAGTTTGCGCAGTTTTATCATTGTAATCATCATGGACGTCATCCTTATCACCACCATCATCATCTTCATCAACACACAGAAATATCATTATCACCATTATCCTTACAATTATTTAGCTGATGCTTCTGTCCCAAGCGACGTACAATAAGTGCATTCCACAATGAAGACACAACCCAAAAAGTGCAAGAATAATTTGAGTACATGAAATCAAATGCACAGACGGTTTTGAGTGCTACGTTATTGAAAGAAGAAGTCTGAACAGATTTGTTTTCAGTCTGCAGTCAGGAGTAGGGTTTTCAGCAGCGCTGATGTCGGCGCCGCTGACATCAGCGCTGACATGCTGTTCTCCCCTTTTGGAGCCTGGGTAGCAAACAGTTGAGATTTTGTTAAGCCGAAGCTGAGGTCCACTCGTGGTGAGGGATTACTAAGGATGGGCCAGTACATTAGGCAGCATTGTGGGCAAGTACTAGTGACTTGAATTCGATCAAATGGCCATCAGTAGCCAGGTCAGGGTGTTTCGCAGCGGGACTGCGGTGGCCTCTATGCGCTCTTCTCTGGCCCATACTGTGGTTCCCTTAACAGACACCATACTATCACAAACTGATCATCTGCACCTGTGTTTAAATATCAGGTTTATTTATTTCCTCTGCTCCCCTCACTCCTTGCTGAAACTTCACAAATGTTTGTTAAATTGAATTCTGTGAGAACGTGGTTCTCTTTCGTGCCTATTGTTCTCTTGGCCTTCTATTATTTTTGTGTTTTGCCTGCTAAATTACTTATATATATAAAATATTATATTTAAGTATAATTATTTTGCTTTCGGCACATCGCTGCTTGCTGCTCCTACTTTTTGCACCGAACTTGAGTCCAAACCTTACTCTAACCGTAACAGCAGGATGCTGTGTAATGTGGGAGAAGGTTGAAGACAAGCCAGGATGCTGCTTTCAGGATGAGCTGCAGAGGGCGAATGGCACATGTAGCCACATGATTAATGTAGCGCTATCCTATTGTGTGTTGAGGGGTGCTGAGGGAATTTGAAAGACAACCATTTATCCCACCCCTTGGATTGAGCCGTGCCAATGGAGTGTTCCCAGACCGAACATCTTGATGTGGGTCTGGCTTGCCAGGCTAGGGTGGTATTGCAGATTCTGGGGAATACAAAGCCAGCTTTGTGAGTCGGGGGGGGCGGGGGGGGGGGGAGAGAGTTAATGGAGATAGTAGAAATAGATCTAACTTCTCTGTCTGGAAAATGAAATCACATAGTAGGACATCTGATTCCTCCAAGAATTTCCAGAGACTGTCTGGTAAGCGGTAGAGTACAGCAATATTAATTTCACCGGGTAACTTACAGGCACAGCGTGACATTCGAAACAAGGAGTAAAGTGAGGCAGGGGGGATAGAGAAAATACGTTTTTCTCTATGTTGGGGACTTATTTCAGTAACAGTGATAAAATGGCAAAGGTTCTATGTTAACCATCATATAAGACAAATGACAACGTTTGGAACAATAAAAATGTGGTTTTGGGTTCAATGGCTCTATAAATAAAAGCCAGTCTAGATTCAGTCTACTAACACCACGAAAGCAATACATATTAAGACACAAATGTTTTTTTACCTAATACAGCAGACACTGAGCACTGCCTAAAAGAGGAGGCCAATTTATATTCAATTAAAATTGTATTTGATTTAAGAAAGTAAATATACTCAGCCTGATCCAAGCAGTCCTTGAAGCAAGATATCTGCAGAAGTCAAAACACATCATCATCACCATCATCATCATTACTATCATTGAACTGCTCATAATTTACTGATTAATATGGGTTCTGCTTTCATGTTCGTGCTCTGTGTGTATCTTCTACTTCATGAGACCATACTCGTTCCCATCCTCTCGTTATTACCCTTTTTTTATTATATCATTTATATATTATAATATATATGTCTCTTTCAGGTAATCCGAGATGTCCTGCTTCTTGGACACAAGCAGGCGTTTGCCTGGGTGGATGAGTGGATCGGTAAGTACCGTGGTGGTGGTGGTGGTGGTGGTGTGCTATCCATGCATGGCCATCACCGTAACAATGACATCCATATCATCCCTGTACATTGTTGTCACCGTGACAAGTCCTCCAATCCCTGTATATAGTTTTCCCCATGACAAGCCCTCCACTGTACATTGTTGTCTCGAAGACAAGCCCTCCCATCACTTTACATTATTTTCCCAGTGACCATCCCTACCATCCCTGTACATTGTTGCCATGGTGACAGGCCATCCAATCCCTGTACATACGTGACTTTATTTCGCCTCACTGTTGTTTTGACCAGTCATTTTGCGGGAGGCAGGGATTTGTAAGTGCGTAATTGACAAACACAATCTCGGCCAGCATTAGTAAACGAGTAAAGAGAGTCTGAAGCGGTTTCAAAACAACACTGCGCAAAGAGTTAATGTTCGGTAGAATATCTTTGTACAAAAAGAGCAAACAAGGCCTAGCCTCACAGCCCTCATTTAGTTTTTGGCTTCCGGGCCCAAGCTCTGTGCCGTCTCCCCCCAGATGTTCTGCTATAACATAGGAAAGCTGGATCGGAGATGACCCAAAGATAACGCAAGGGATATGACCCATGATATTTGCCCACCAGGCTGCCTCAGTTTAAGGTGTGATCCCCTCCCCACCAGACATGACGACGGAGGAGGTGCGGGAGTACGAGCGTGCCACCCAGGAGGCCACCAACCTCAAGATCGGCACCTTCCCCCCGGCCATCTCCATCAACGCCACGCCCCTGCCCTCCAGCGCACATGGTCCCAGCAGCGCCCCCACCACACCCCTCACCACCGAGCCCCCCGACTTCCTGGCCGTGCCCAGGGACCGCCCCAGGAAGAAGTCGGCGCCGGAGACCCTGACCCTGCCCGACCCCGGTCGCAGGAACTCCGGGTTCCGGCTGCCCAGCATCTTCTCCTGGAACTCCCCCCCACAGCCGGAATGAGAATGAGGCACACCCACACCCTCTCTGGTGTTGACCCGGCAACCACCAACACCACTGCCAACACCACTACCCTGAGGGCCCTCTGGGTGCCAATCCACAGGGAGGAAGATGTCCGCCCAGCACGTTTCACTGTGAATATGTTTCCCCTTTGCAGCCAGTGACAGTGAGTAGAGAAGACTTCTCGCTGTGTGCCTGGTGGGCCCTCCCTTCCTCCAACCTTCCTTCCCTCCCTCCTTCCCTTCCTCCATCTCTCCCTCTGCCCCTTGTGGTCATATCGTACAGAATTGTGCACTTCTACAAGGGGGTTATATCAGTATAGTTGTAAAGATCTGATCTTGAATGAACCCTTCCATCACTATACATTGTTGTCACGATGACAAGCCCTCCAATCACTTTACATTATTTTCCCAGTGACCATCCCTCCCACCTCCTTCCCTCCCTCCTTCCCTCCCTCCATCGGTCCCTCTGCCCCTTGTGGTCTCCTTCGCAGATCAGCGGGTGTCTGAATACCTTCAGCCGTCCCCACCTAAGTGGGATGCTTACAGTGTGCTCCTTGGCAGAGGGAGACCTCTTTCACCTCCAACTCCTCTCTAGACAAGGAGTCAGTCGCCTTGAGGGGGAGCTGGGTGACGTGTGCCAATCGTTTGAATATGGTACGCTACATGTTGGTGCATATCGTACAGTATTGTGCACTTCTACAAGGGGGTTAAAACGGTATAGTTGTAAAGATCTGATCTCGTATCATCCCGCTGACTTCTCAGCCCAGCTCTTGTTTACCAGGAAAGCTTAACGATTGATTGGTTGTAAAAAATAACGAGGATACTGGCGCTATATTTTATTTCATGCTTTGCGTTTAGTTTCTACTTGGAAGTTGTCACTTGTGATCTGAGATTTCTATGCGGATTATTAGACTGTGGAAAGATTGCTTAGGCTATTGACTGCTGAATTTATTTCAGTAGTGACTTTTTCTCGAAAAAGTGCTGTGATTGTTTTCGTGTAAATATGTAAAGAACTATTGATTTGCCGTTTGTTAAAAAAACTGTTTTCATGCTGCTATTAAATCGCTTACGCATTTTAGAGAAAGCCTTATGCTCTCACTCTCCTCATCAATGTCATCAATGGAGTAAAGCCATGTATAGTTAAAATAGCTCTAGGTCATACTACATAACCGATGCTTGTATTCACATATTTTGCAAATAAATGTATTTATGTTATTCTCTCTATGACATCATTGGAATAATTTCCTGGTTGTTGGGATTTATTTGATGGTTCGATCAATTGGTACATTGTTAATTTGTTGTTTAACCAGCAGTTGTTTTTTTCTGACGCATTAATCCATTTCAACCAACACTGTCCTGTTCTTGTTGTGTTTTGTATTGGCAAAATAAAAATATTGTTGATACTTATTATATAATGAATTTTGTGCTTTTTGATGAAATGCTAATTTAAATTGTAATAAATTAAATTCAGTGAGGGCATTTATGATCGTGCTTCTTGGTCGTTTTAAAGCTCAAACATCACTGAAGCTTAAGCACACTATTTATTATGCTAATATGCAATTCCGGACGCAGCCATAGAGAGAAGTTATGAAAAATGGGTTGCGTCCGGAAAGCGTGTCTGCCATAAGGTGGATTATTACATTATTTAGCGCTTGTTTAGAAAACTATACTATTATTGTAGGACAGGGGTTTTCAAAGTACGAGAGAGTGAGCCGCCCTCAGAGAACAAATTTCAGCTGAGCCCCCCCCCCCAAAAAAAAGGTTCTAAATCCCTGTGTTTTGAAAGATCTTTTAATTATTTTAGACATTTTAAACATCTCTGATCATATCTTAAACATCTCTGATCATATTTTTGAAACATTTTAAAGATATTTTTGAAACATTTTAAACATATTTTTGAAACATTCTAATCATCTTTATGAGTTTTTAATCACATTTCTTAACACATTTGAACATCTTTATCTAAGCATGTTTTTGCTTAACTTTTTTTAAATACATTTGAACAGCTTAATCTGTAAACTGCCAGTTTAGCCTCCTGGCAGAGCAATAAGTTTGCGTTTGACTTTGCGTCTTCGCGTTTTTTTCTGGTTTATTATTTCTCACGTCGCGCCCTCCCTTAGGAACTCTGGCGTCCCCCAGGGGAGGCGCGCCTCACAGTTTGAAAACCACTGATATTATGGGTGGGTTTTACTTTGAAAGGACATACCCGGAAGTCGTATTTAGGCGTGGTGTGTTCGATAGCTTCGTAAACGCTCGTTCCTCTGATCGACCTTGCTTCTTCTAATAAGAAAGTTTCATTATGGATTGTGTCTAAAGTGAGTTACTTCATGCATGTGCTTCTGGAGTATACTATCTAAATATCATGACCGTTTTCAGGGTACCCATTTAGCTTTGTCACTCGTGGCTTTTTCAAGGTCCGCCGGTTAAACGGTCCAGGATTCAACCTTGTGTCAGTCCTCTGTTTACCTAGTTAAATAATTTGGATGTGAACCAAACTATTTCACATTATAAACTATTACAGCTTCGGACAATAATAGCTTTCCCAATGATAGCTTGCCTATTGTAGTTAATTTGCTGCAGCATATGAAGATAGCATTACATTGAATTTCGAGCCCCTGGGCTTTTTATTACCTGTATATCTCACTTTAGGGTTCTTCTCCTAACGTTCATCAGCCGTGGAGGGATGGTTGGTTTTGACCCTGGGGCCCCTGGCGTCGTCCTGTCTCCAGAAGAGGCAGCGCTAGCTGGGTCTGGAGCTGGGATGGTCACTCGAGCTCTCATCAACCCGCTGGATGTCGTCAAAATTAGGTTTCAGGTAAATGGAAGGCTTCACCTGTTAACGCATTAAAACACACACATATACTGATTTCCAAAACTGTGTCTGTCAAGGCGTCATTTATCGTCGTTTAAATGATAAACTGTCAACCTTGACCCTTTTTCAATAAGGTCATTTTTCATTGAATAATAGCCTGCCATCTGAAACTTATGAGGCAATAATAATTGATATGGAAATAAATTAATTTATAAACTGCTACGTGAAGAGATATGGACATCATCTGTAAGCGACTAACTACAAAGACCATAGCCTGTATTTATGATATATGTATGACGATGATGACGACATAACAATAATTGATAGTTACGCCACGATGGAAATAAAATGAAAAGAATAAAAACAAAGCATTAATAACATCTCTTGTTTTGTTACTCATTGTGTAATACACACGGTATAACACATCACATACTCAATTGGCCGCCTTCATGATGACTATTCTTGGGTCTTGCAAAACACATGCATGTCAAATGTAACACTCCATCATCCTACATCTGGAGGACATTAATGATGATATTTTTCCAACTCATAATCCAAAAGTGTTGTGAGCATGTTGTCACCTGTTAGCTATTTCCGATCATGTGGTTGCCTTTTTTCTCTGCCCGCAGCTCCAGATAGAACGTGTGTCTTACCTGCATCCTGAGGGGAAGTACAGTGGCCTGCTCCAGGCCTCTCGCTGCATCCTGAGAGAGGAAGGCCTCCCGGCTTTCTGGAAAGGACACTTCCCTGCCCAGCTCCTCTCTGTCTGCTTTGGGGCTGTTCAGGTTGTGTGTGTGTGTGTGTGTGTGTCTGTGTTTTAATACTATGGCATTCTATCATTTATCCTATCACACATATATTTACATATGTATACAGTATACATAAAGTTTTATATTTAGGGCACATTTGTCAGAAGAAAGAAACAATATATCGCCGTTGGTACAGTAAGGATGTTCGTTGAACCAAGTGTAAAGCACTAACAATTGTTAGGTTAACCCATTCCCCGTGTAAGATAGCTACTATAAGATGCTACACAATGCTAAGTTCTATTTTTAACGACGCAAGGAACTACAACATACATTAAGTGCGTACATTGAGTACCAGGACGTACAACATACAATAAGTGCGTAAGATGGGTGTGGGGGGTAAGGGGGAGGCTATGCAGAGTCTAGGTAAAGTCACTGAACAAGTGAGTCCTGTTCGTAAGCTGGTGAGCGCTCTACCGTCCTGACATCGGCAGGGAACTCGATCCACCACTGCGTTTCAAAAGAGCTCTGACTTTGATGATCGACCTTTGCTTGCTCTTAGCGATGGCGGTACCAGGCGTCCAGCTGGGGTAGTTGAGCGGAGCGCTCGAGCTGGGGTATCGGGTCTGACCAACGCTTGGAGGTAGGCAGGGGAAGTTCCATTGACCGCCTTATAGGCCATCTTGAATCTGATTCGAGCTAATACCAAGCCAATGGAGGTCACGGAAAAGGGGGGTCACATGGAAGAATTTTGTCGAGGTGGGAGATGACGATGTACAGTATATACAAGGATAGTCTGGTGGTTAGGGTGTAATACTCCCAGCCAAAGGGTTCTGTAGGTATCCTCGATCAAGCTGCTTAAACCTTGCCTGCATGTATTTGAATCTTTTCTCATTTGTTTTGCTATAAAATCACAAAAAGTAAATAACTTAAACCATCCCAATATACCTTACATTTCCTTCATACCCTAGTACTTTTCACAAATACAAATACAATTTGTCTATCCCTCACAGTTTGCAACCTTTGAGTTCCTTACTGAAGTGGTGCACAAGTCTACGCCGTACGACAGCCAGACGGCAGGGATGCACTTAATCTGTGGTGGTCTGTCGGCCTGCTCTGCCACGCTGGTCTGCCAGCCCCTGGACACCCTGAGGACACGCTTCGCTGCCCAGGGAGAGCCCAAGGTGGGACAGATCCATGATTTGAGTGGGTAAAATAGTGACCATCCCTAACATGACCCTGATGGTGGTGAAAACTCTCTTTGTAAAGGTAGTGGTGCTTCTAGGGTTGGGTATTACTACCAAAGCCAGTTCATGGGTATATGCTTTTTAATACTTTTGAGTGTAACGGAACCCAGGCCTAGCTGCTATACAGGTGCTTACTGCTATAAACTCCCTCTCCTTGCCTCAGGTGTACCATAACCTGCGACATGCCGTGTCCACCATGTATCGCACCAGCGGTCCGCTGTCGTTCTACCGGGGCCTGGCTCCCACGTTGGTGGCCGTCTTCCCCTACGCCGGTCTACAGTTTTTCTTCTACAGACTCTTCGGTCAGCTTTTGTCGAAAAACTCAGAGGGCAGGAATTCAGGCGGTAAGTGGTGGCTTATAAACAGTTTAACAAAATAATCCAAATGTTTATTGCCAGGTTTGCATATTTTAGGATTTTTTAATTCAAGATACATCTTAACTGGATATTACATAAAGATATTAAATATGTGTATTATTAATTATGTATTAAAAATGTCATGTATTAGTGTATAGACATAAGGTGGTAAAACCATATAGGTTCTACACTTATTAACTTTATTATTTGTTTGTGTGTGTGTTTGTGTGTGTGTGTGTAACTGAAGCCTTGTCATAATGCTATTTGTCAATCACAGGGAATTTGAGAAGCCTGCTGTGTGGCAGCGCTGCTGGTGTGCTCAGCAAGACCATCACGTACCCCTTTGACCTCTTCAAGAAGAGACTACAGGTTGGCGGCTTTGAGGAGGCCAGAGTTCAATTTGGAGAGGTGAGCATGACGGCTACACTTCAAATGTTATTCATATCTTTTTTTTACTAATAAAGATGCAATGCGCTTCACTTGAAAATCGTACTTAATTAAATTGAAGAATTTAAATTAAGTTAAAAATTTAAGTCATTTAAATTGTAATGTGGCAAAATTAGAAAAGGAACATCGGATATACCTGTGTGAATTTGGGCTACGGTATGGATTTTGACGTTACCGTGTGACCGGTAGACAGTGTTGTGTGTAACGTGTTGTAAAGTAAGTAACGTGTTAAAACATTAACATAGCTACTTTTTCATGTATAAAGTAAATTTACGCGCAACTACTGAAAATATGTTAACGAAACGTAGTTCCTTTTTCAATTCGGCGCAACGTTTCTTTTCCCAGGGACAGGTTTGACAGCGATACTGCCTTTTAAGGCAGTATGCTATTGTGCAAGCACGCAGACGTGCAGCAAGCACGCAGGCGCGCCTGCGTGCTTGCTGCACGTCTGCGTGCTTGCACAATAGTCCACACCATAAGAGACAGATGCTGGTAGCGTGAAGCTGTCTCTGCATCTCAGACATCGCTTCCGCAGGCATTTTCCAAAGCCAGTCCTTATAAAAATAAAAATAAAAAGCCAGCGGTGGAACGAGATAACAAACGCCGTCACTGTTAACCCGTGTAAGGACATGGTTCCCTTTCAAAATTGTCGATAGGGCTTTAAAGAGATGGTCAAAACACTCGACCCCAGGTACGTGTTACCTGCCCGCACTTCAGCCAAATTGAGATGCCAAAATTATACTGCAAGGTCCACGAGCAAGTGGAGAAAGAAATCCATACTATTAAATATTTGTGTTTTTCAGAGACGGAATTAACTTGAGAAAAGATTTAGCATTTTTTCTATGCAGTTTTGCTGCCTAACCAGTATTTTACCCCTTCAGAAGCATTTATATCGAGATTAGAAGATAAAATTAACATACCGTGCTGTAATACCGTTATCGTCTATGCCTCAAATCATACCGTGATATACATTTTAGTCCATACCGGACAACCTGTGTGTGTTTGTGTGCGTGTGCGTGTGCGTGTGCGTGCGTGCATGTGTGCCATTGCTCTTGGACCAGACGTTCAACCGCTTGACACATCTCTTCTTTGATTGGTTCAGATTCGGCATTACCGGGGCTTGGTAGATTGTATGGTTCAGATAGGCCAAGAGGAAGGCCTCCGCGGGTTCTTCAAAGGCCTGTCGCCCAGCCTGGTGAAGGCTGCCTTCTCCACTGGCTTCACCTTCTTCTGGTACGAGTTGTTCCTCAACGCCATAAAGAACCTCAAGGAGAGGCAGAGGACTGAATAACTTATCACAAGACATTATTATCTCGTGCTGGTATGTGCAAATGTCCACAGGCATTGGTACAGGAGGAAAAGCAAAGATGGCCCAAAACACGCACAAAGGAAGAGAGTACTTCACTTCTTCTATGTTTGCACTGAGGACACCCTCCGTGGGTTTTTATGAGGGCAGCTGTATATGTTTTTTTTATATATATTTATTTTTTGTGTTTACATATTAACAGGGAACTGTAAGCTGTGGCTTCTCCTCATAGAGCCAATTATATTTATAGCTCTATATTTTACCAAGGGGTTTTGATCATTATTCATTATAAATATACATATTTAGAACCAATCTTGTCTTTTGAGTGTTTCATATATATAATATATATATATATATATATATATATATATATATATATATATATCCCTTGCCAAAGCCAATTCACTTTTCAAAGACCTTGGCATGCTTTCAATAAGTAATCATGTTTGTTCATTTCTATTGCTTGTTTATTTTTCTTTAATCATTTTGTGTTGGTGGGGAGCTAATTCAACTATCAATTAGCTCTCAAAAGCTGAGCTTTAACCCAGACGTTTTTATATAATTAACTATTATAATAAACGATTAATCAGTGGAAATAGATGCGCATGCGCACATGGAAAGAAACCAGGAACTGGTTACCCAGGGCAGATGTGTTCGTTCTTATACGAGGTTAACTGCCATAAAATATTTCATTGTGTCCCGGCTTGAAATGTGAGTAATCTCTTGATGCTTTTAAGTTCCCCTTCCATCGAGCTATATATGTGGTGTTTCTTAATATACTGATTTTAGCGAACTTTTACTTGTATATCAAACTAACATTACATTCAAACATAATGACCAGACGCTAACCAAACGGCAACCAAATGGTTCGGTATTCAAACACAATGCCAGTGGGAAGAATGGAGAAGATAATACATTTCAATTATATAAATAACTTTGACTCAATGTAAACAAACCAATATGATCTCAAGAATTCGGAAAGAGTAGTATTACGACTAGCATCGTTAGCCGACAATGCTAACGTTTAATAATTAAGTTAACAAACATTGAGTATTTTTGCTGCAACTCACATTTAGTATTTATTTAGGTAGATCACCATGGAATATGCATGTATTTTTTTTATCAATCTCCTGAATGTGAATATATAAGAAGGTGAACGGTCCTGTTCGTTTTCAGATTGGAAATCGTTTGGTGGATGGTTTATATATTCACCCATGGTACGTGATGAAAACCGTGAATATCTGATCTCTGATACAGAGGTTCTTGGCAAATACATCTCAAATGACTGAACAATTCGAAGTCAGGTCAACAGCATTTGCTATAATAAATATACAACGCCTCGTTCAGCTAACCTACTCTATGGGCGGTTCACTTTAGTTCACTCACTTTAATCCCTTTCATTCCCAAATGGATGCACCGGGGACAACTGCTACATTGATGCCAACACAATTTTGTGGTTATTGTGTGTGCCTGCGGGGGAACGCCGGGATTGTGTGTGTGTGTGTGTGTGTGGGGGGGTGTGGGTGTGTGGGTGTGTGTGTGTGAGAGAGAGAAATGGCTTTTCTCAGGGATATTGTTCATAGGTCTAAAAAGCAATTAATTGTTTTATAGCGTGAGATATCTGGATTGTAAATTGATACCAAAAAAATGGAAATGTCCACCAAAGAAGACTACAAGATCCAGTCGTTTGACCCAGAAACTCAGAACCTTCTGAAAACAGCTCTCAAAGGTACTGCTATTATTCATAGAACTGTCAGCAACGAAAGTTAAATACATTTACTTTAATACTCAACCATACTGAAAATAGTTTAGTACTTTTTAAAATGTATTTCTCTATTTTCTCTTGGGGTTTAGTTTTTATTAAATTGTATAAAAAAATCTGAATAGTAAGCTGCTTTGGAAAGAAGTTTCTAAGTGTCTAAATGATAGGAAACGTCATTTTTCAGAACCAAGTTCAGTGGACCTGGAGAAGGTAGCTGATGTTATCGTGGACCAATCTCTGAAGGACCAGGTGTTCAGCAAAGAAGCGGGCCGCATCTGCTACACCATTGTACAGGTCCATCCTTTTGTTTATATGGCACCAATAACTTAATGGAACAGAGTAAAAGCTAATATGTTGGACGATGGTTAATATATTGTTTAGTTTTAGAAGATGCTTCTTTTATCTAAAGTGACTGACATTAAATTCAGACATAGGTTATTAAGGAGCACGTAGGGGCTTAGACACTAAACTTGGATACAGGACATTAAAGGGGACATATTATAAAAACAACACTTTTCCTGGGACATGCAGAAAAGTCTGCATGATTTTTTTGAGTGAGATATGCATTTCTGAAAGTAGCTCATTGGTCAATGGGCAGCACTTCATTTGCATTAAAGCTACAGACACCAGAAATGGCGCATCCTGAAGGGACTGAAACAGAGGGGAATAGCGGTAGCCAAGATTTTTTTTCCTAAAAGCTATTTCCAGCAAACAGCTTCAAAAACATGTTTTCTGGAACTCAAATACTATGTTTACTTGTTGGGAAAGCGCCATAACATGTCTCCTTTAAGGTGAAGGTAGGAGTTTAGACAGTGAATTCAAATGCAGCTTATTAAGGAGAACTTACGGGGGTTCGACAGTGAATTCAATGAATAGTTTGTTATCACCCAATCTCTTTAAAACAGGGTAGTAAGCACTTGGCCACATGGAGTTTGACACCAAGCACGCTACTATGACTGACTTGTCTCTCTCCGTCCTCCCTCCGTCTCTCCAGGCAGAGGCCAAGCAGAGTAACGGCAGCGTGTTCAGGAGACGGCTCCTAACGCGCCTCCAGCAGGAGTTCAAGGTACGAGAGGAGACCAGGGCACACTCGCTGCAGGAGTGGGTGTGCTATGTCACCTTCATCTGCAACATCTTTGACTACCTCAAGGTATGGGCCATTTTGATGGCGCTATTTCACTATCTTATCCTATCTATTCCCTTGGTCTAACCTATCCTTTGTGAACAGCTGGACATGCTTAGAAGGCACTGGTGCACCCTGTGTTGAGAGTCAGACTGTTGTTTTCCTGTCTGTCTGATAGCATTTGATGGTGGGTCCTTCAGGTGAACAACATGCCCATGGTGGCTCTGGTGCATCCTGTGTACGACTGTCTCCTGAGGCTGGCCCAGCCTGATGCCCTGCTGAACGAGGAGGAGGTCAGTGTGCTTGCTCGGCTTAGGGTGTCATAGAAGTGGAGTCGGTCCCCTGTTGTCTATATTTGGGAATTCCAGCTTGAGAGATGAAAGTCCTCTCCATTATTTTGAGACTATGTGCAAAGTTGCACAAACATAGAAGTTAGGGATGCAAAGATTCCACTTTCTCTCAGACCAAATACAAGTACTTACATTTGGGTACATGCAGATACCGAGTACCGATATGAGTTCTTAATAATACCATTACAGTTTAAAAACACATGTTATTGCCATGGTTACGGCCCACGGCAACTTTGTGATACTTTATTTAGACCGTTATGTATGAGTGTTATAATTGGCGATATTGTATATGAAATGTGCCACACACCGTTGCGTTATATTATAGGGGTCCGGAAATCCTAACCTTCAGACGAGGGTATTAAATAAATCGCTGCTCAGACGGAGCTTCACTATCCACACACACAGTGTTATACTATATGTGTCCGGGAAGCCTAAACCTCGTACGCAGGTATTAAACAAATCGCTCGAAAATCGAAAATTGGAATATGTCATTCAACTTAAAAGGTGAAACTAATATATTATTTAGACTCATTACATGGAAAGTGAGATATTTCAAGCCTTTATTTGTTATTATTTTGATAAATGGCTTACAGCTTATGAAACCCCCAAATTCAAAATTAGAATATTGTGAAAAGGTTTAATATTTTAGGCTCAAAGTGTCACACTCTAATCAGCTAATTAATCCAAAACACAGGCAAAGGGTTCCTGAGCCTTTAAATGGTCTCCCAGTCTGGTTCAGTAGAATTCACACTCATTGGGAAGACTGCTGACCTGACAGTTGTACAGAAAATCATCATTGACAACCTCCACAAGGAGGTAAAGGCCTCAAAAGGAAATGGCAAAAGAAGTTGGATGTTCTCAAAGTGCTGTATCAAAGCACATTAATAGAAAGTTAAATGGAAGAGAAAAAAGGTGCACAAGCAGCAGGGATGGCCGCACCCTTCAGAGGATTGTCAGGAAAAGGCCAATCTAAAGTGTGGGGGAACTTCACAAGGAGTAGGCTGAGGCTGGAGTTTCTGCATCAAGAGCCACCACACAAAGACGGATCCTGGACATGGGCTTCAAATGTTGTACTTAATTTTCCAGCAGGACTAGGCACCTGCCCACTCTGCCAAAAGTAACAAAACTTGGTTCAATGACCATGGGATTTCTGTGCTTGATTGGCCAGCAAACTCGCCTGACCTTGCCAAGAGAAAGATGAGACATGAGACCGAACAATGCAGAGGAGCTGAAGACTGCTTTTGAAGAATCCTGTTCTTCCATAACACCTCAGCAGTGCCACAGGTTGATAGCATCAATGCCACGCCGCATTGAGGCTGTAATTCATGCAAATGGGGCCCAAACCAGTACATATGCATGATTATACTTTTCAGGGGGCCGACATTTCTGTATTTCGTACAGGGGTATTAAATAAATTGATGCTAAGGCGGAGCATCACCATCCACACACAGCGTAGCGGTATACTATACATTTACGCCACAGTCAACTGCTACCCAGACAGAGCTCCACATGTCCACACAAACCCTGCGGCTGGTGCCCCTTTTTTGAATGCCAACGATCATATGGGACAAATTACCCCGTAAAAAAAAAAAATGTTTTTGGTTCACTGGCTCTTCAATGTAAAGTGGTATGGGAGAAGTTTTAAGAGTAGGAATACATGAGAACAGTATCGGGTCAGAGTACTGGTATCGGTGCATCCCTAAAATATGTGATGCATTTACTTGGGTCTTAATCTATAAACCCAAAATACTTTTGATTCCTTTAGATAATCTACGCTCTGTCCAGTTGTTTTTTGCTTGTTACTTCTTTCTGGATTTGCAGACTGAGGTTTTTTTTGCCCTCCAATCTCTTTTTGTGCCCCTAAATGTTGAGACTCAGAAGGACAGCGCTCTGGGGAAAACAAAAGTCTGCCCGGAGCCCATTCCTGTGTGTTCCTGTGTTCCCCTCCCCAGGTGGACTGCCTGGTATTGCAGCTGCACCGCATCGGGGACCAGCTGGAACAGGTGAATGGCCAGCGCATGGACGAGCTCTTCTTCCTGCTGAGGGACGGCTTCCTGCTGCAGGAGTCCATCGGCTCCATGGCCCGCCTGCTCCTGCTGGAGATGCTGGAGTTCAGGGCTGGCGGCTGGAAGCTCAGCAGCACGGCCAACAAGTACTACTACAGCGAGCTGAGTGACTGAGGCGCCAGTGGGCCAAGAGTGCCCCATTCAGCCAGCCAATGCTAGGTTTGCAGCCACTCTGTGCCACGGCTAATGGAGAGAGAAACACAAAGAACCTGAGACTTCCTCGCTCTTGATGCATTATATGACATTCAAAGCAGAGACACAGATGTTGAGAGTAAGATATAGAGAGAAAGACTTCTTCCACAGCTCCCTTTCCTTAGTCCATGCTGACTGGGACAAAGCTAATTTGATTGACAGCTACTCATTCTGTTAAATCGGATTGATGGCCGGATTAGGAGTTACGAGTGCGGACGTAATGAGGTAGGGAATCACAATATTTTAAAGGTATCACATGAAGGTATGGAGTCCAGAGAAAATGCATTTCTTGAAAGTTGGTTCTATCTTGTTCGCAGTCCAGTCTTGGTGAACATTCCGATTTTTCTCCTCCTTAAATAATATATTTTAATTAATCTGAAATAGCTTTGATAGACAATCCAGGCAGCTAAATCAGTATGGGCTGGCTAAATATATATATATAAATTTTAAAAAATCAGTTATAGGATTTTATTTTATTGATAACATTATTTAGATCACTATCAATCAGAGTTCAGCATATGTCCTGGTTACTTTAAATTACTAGCTAGATCTTATGTTACTGCAGCTTTAATGGTTTATGTTTGGTGGAACCTGTCTTAGTTTCTATTGAACAATGATAATTTACTAAAGTTACAGATGTGCTAGATAGCTTTCAAAAGGAAATCTGTGTAGTGTTTTTACATTTTCCTTGAAACCAGATACCTTTGTTACAATAGCAAATGCCTGAAAGATTTTTTATCTACTGTTTTTTTAAGTTATTGATTGTACAGAATTTCTAATCAAACCAGCGGGAAATCTAGCCAGATGTCCTTATTAGCATTATTTTGGTTATAGATTATCAGGGTTCATATTTGTCCTGTCAAATCAAAGTGCCAACGTGATCTACACCAATGCATTCAATGCAGACAATTATATTTATTTAGGTGTCCATAACTTATCAAGAGAATACAACAATCCTAATAAAATAGCTATAGTATTTTCTTGATATTACACTGGCTCACTTAATTTTATTTTTTATTGTACTTCATTGGTATTGCTATCAGAAGTGATAAAATGATACATTTTAACAATGAATGAGACAAGTCTTTTGCAGCTAGGTCTACAACTGTTGTCTTTTTTAGGTGACAGCTTCTTCAACAGTGACCAAAGTGAACAATCAGACCAGTAACCAGCTACATTTTGCGTTAGAACCATTGAAAACAGGGATCACTGTAATAAGTGAAAGATGTTTTATTTAATAAAACATTTCTTTAGATGTGTAATTGAGTTTTTGAATTGAATTTGTTGAATTTGAGGATTAGCTTCAGTCAAAACGTTAGGGGTTAGGAAACCCTATTAACTGATTTACAATAATACCTTAGCATTAACGCATGGTGGACACAAGTTGATCTGTTATTAACATGAACATGTCAATTATACTAGGCCACTAACTAAATTAATGCCAAGTTGTTTATTGATGTACCCTTATTGTAGAACTTAGTTACTGAATCAACTATAACAGGCAGAAAAACGACTAGTTCCCTAAAAGTTCATGGCCTTGTATTTACCTTCTTCAGGTTTCACAGACAGTCATTGGATGTTTGTTTTAGAAGGGGAAGACTATTGGTGGACACAAGATGATCTGTCATTAACAAGCCATACTAATCATGTACGTTGCAATATTCTTCGAGGATTGATGAGAGCCAAAGTAAAATTTCCACATTTGCTGTATACATTTATCAATTGGTATGTATGAAATGTTATCAATACACGATGGGCATTGCAAAGTTGTCACTGCAAGTTTAATATATCATACACACGCAATACAAAAGAGTGTCTAAATACAATTGGGCTTAAGATGATGAATGATGTACGATTGAATTGTAGGTACTCCACAAACCAGAATGGATTCCACTGCAACCGGGGCAGGGGTACAATGTATTTCAAGTCCAGTGGAGTTTGTCTTGTTTTAAACCCACACTTATAGCGGGGGCGGTCTAAACCGACTACCACCAGCGGTAGTGGGCATAGGCTCTGTTGGATTCTGCCATCTTGTGTAGCTCGTGTTTCTTCTTAATTACATTGCCCTCCTTCCCAAAGGCCGCCAGAAGTTCCTGGGAAAGTTTTTCATAGAGATGCGTGCGCCTGTGTCTGTTCTCCCTGCACTCGGTGATAATCCACTTCATAGCCAGGAAGCGCCGGCGATTGTCAGTAAGAGGGATGGGAACCTGGATGGGTAAAATTCAAAACAATAAATTTAGGTTAATGACACACTCATGCTTGGTGATACCTTAATATCTGACTGCATTCAAAACAAGTTAAAGACCTTATGATCACACTTCTATAAACGAAAAATAATTAAATGTTTAATAAAAAAAACAAGTAATTATACAAAGACACACATTGCATCTCATAAATCTGAAACATTTATGCCTAGACCTAGTCTTTTGTATTATTTTTACTAGGTGCCTGACCCTTGCCTTTTATGAATTTCACCGTACAGAATGAAAACTGCACATTTGATCAGAAACAGTGAATCTCACTGACCTGGTAGAACTTGCCTCCCTTCTGTATGCTGGCCAGCCCAATGACGGGCTTACAGTTGTCAAGGGCCTGGTGGAAGATGGTGTACGGATTACACTCAATGTCCTCTCTTTTCCCCTGGGGCGCCTTGTGGTACTTCTCCACCTGTTTCCTCTTCATGTGCTCCAGTGTCTGTATTGGGGTCATGGGTGGGTAGGTCAGGTGGTTAGTATAGGTAATGTCAACTAATACAGCACACCGAAGAGATCTATGAGCGTATTAGCTTCTTACTTACATCCGTCATGATGTTTTTGGCCAAAACCTTGTCTCCACCTTTCATTATCATGTTGATGAATTTACTGCAGGGAAAGAAAAAGAATGAACGGTGGGTGTGCAACCTTGAATATTGGAATAAACATTGATTACACCTGCATAAACACTTCTTGAGCCATGTGACCTGCTGACTATATGGCAAGGTTGTCAGCCTGTTATGTCCAGATGTATTATCTAAGGTATTCAGCTTGAATAACAAACATCCACAATTTCCAAATAACTTGACAGGAGCATGAAAATACTATTTCTGGACTGTATAATTTAGCGGCCTGTGTGTTACCTTAATACTGGGTCACTGAAAACCGAACTAGTAATCCCACTGGTGGCTGCTTTTATGGGTCTAAGCTCCTTCAGCTCGCGCTGCTGCTTCTCTTCAGTGGTCAGCTCTGTATCTGGAACGCTGTAAGCCTCCCTCTGAATCTCCGGCTCCAGGTAGTACGGGTTGTATCTGCTCCATCTCACCAAGATCACCCTGCAGGGGTTCCGTAGTGTAGGAAAGGACCAGATGAGGGGAAATAGTTAGTGTAACTTTGGATCTCAATATTTTTAAGAAAACAGTACACGTGATCTAATGTATGTGAGTAGTTGATGATAGTCTATTAAATCCAACTGCCATAACGTACAGTTCGCATTGCTATAAAGTAACTGGTTCGGTACTGTTGCTGATACCGTACAAATTCACTAAAACGGTAACCTTGCGTTTAAGAAAGAACAATGTCATTCAAATTTAAATATTGCGAGCTAAATAACTAAGCAGGCCCGTGCATCTACAGTAAGTGTTTCTCGCATTCCATCGTTTATTTTACAGTACAATGCCAAATATATAAAAGAGGTTATAATATATACATAAAATACATTAAAACCATTACCTTGGTGTCCAAGGTTTCAATAAACCTGTGACGGAGGCAGCCATCTTGAAAATGTGACAGTTTTTCAAGGACCCTCCTTTAGGTCCTCTATAAGATGCCATCCGATAAAGCAGATAATAATACAACCAACATGCATTATGTGCAGTATATTTAATAGTTGGAACTGTTTTTTATTCAATTAAAAAAATATATATTTATGGTTACCCACATATTGAGTCATACATCAACATATCTTTTACTCGTATACACGTCATCGGTGACATCACGGCTTGTTTTCAGTGCTATGGCGTACCAGGAAGGGGACTCGCTGGAGTCTTGGCTCAGTGAGTGATTAATCCAATTTTTTCAATTAATAGATGCACATATTTAACTGAATGTGTGTTGCTTGTTGGTGTTCTAGTTCACAATAAGCTTGCCTTTACTTAAACGGTCATGCAGTTCTCAATGCTAAAGGTAAAACATAAGTTATTCTTGTAGTCATGAGCAGGAAAAGGGTGGAGAGCTTCAAACTGAATGTTACCACATAATGATTTAAAACATTTAATAATTAAATGTTCTCGGTTATGATTTTAGAGACACGAAACTACACTTCATACTTTAGTTTATAAAAGCACATTCGTGGACAGAGCCTTCGACCTGTTTGCCATGTTGTGGTTGCTGATCGAGTTGCATTGCTCGTGTGAAGCAGGAATGAGAGCAATATAACGTTAGGTGTATAAATATCGAATAATTAGTGTCATTGCCATTCTCATTGATGACCAAATGCAACACAGGCAATGTGTTAACATCGGAGGATTGGCTTATGTTAGATTGTGACACTGCATTTCTCTGGGGGTGGCAATGCATGTAACCTACTGACCTAACAACTTTCCAACAAATTATATTTTTTTCCGAATCGTAGATAAGGCCACCCACCCCACCAACAGACAAGAGGACTGGGAGTATATCATAGGCTTCTGTGACCAGATAAACAAGGAGCTTGAAGGGTTTGTATATCAATATTATTATCAATTATATCATGTTACATGTTTTAAAAACATACAGCTTAATAATAAATAATCTCTATTTCTCTCACAGTCCCCAGATTGCAGTGAAATTGCTCATCCACAAAATCCATTCTCCACAAGAATGGGAAGCTTCGCAGGGTCTGACAGTAAGACCTGCCTCATTACTGTTAATAAGGTGATCTATTACCTTAAATCAACAATGGTTTCCTTCACCCATACAAGCGTCTCCTCAGCTCTGTCTTTTGTTCAGGTGTTGGAGGCATGTATGAAGAACTGCGGGAGAAGATTTCATAACGAAGTTGGAAAATACAGATTCCTTAATGAACTGATTAAACTTGTTTCCCCAAAGGTGAGGCCCTCCTATTTACTATTTGGTGGTTTAGCAGATTATTTTATTCAAAAGGACTTATAATTGAAGAGCAACCAAACCACAACGCCAAACCCATTGGTTTGCATTTGACAACTCTTTCTGCAGGTTAAACACATGCTTTTGCCTGCATAACTCCTTGTTGCATAACACCATTTTGGAAAGGCCAGGGAGTTTGGTTCTCCTTTAGTCTTCTTTTAGCTGCATCATTACTGACCATGAAGGGGTAGGCATCTGGCTCAGGGATGCCAACATGTTAGCTGTGGACATTGGGGTTCAACCCCAGAACATTTCCCCAGAGAGTCAGACACCCAAACCACCTTCTGTACTCTGTTGTCCTGCCAGTCTTTAAACGTTACATAGCGAGTCTTATGGTCTAAGATGAAAGGTCACCACCTTGCCTCTGGTTATTATCTGCTACCTGCCTCTTGCAAAACTGCCATCGTCTGTTGTCGAAGGTAATGCGACCAACGACAACAGGACGTGGGCATCGATGTTGTTCCGAGTGGAACCCTAAATAATAAGTAATTGCCTTTTGCAGTGTTGACACTGCTTTTCAGAGTCATTCATGGTGAACGCTTAAAGATAAGTCTTATCATAACCCTAAAAGTACACATCAGACAATAATTTGAAATATATGAGTTCACAGCTGCAGTTGTATATAGAAAATGTTTATTTTTATTATTATCTAGTTAGCGGAACATTATAGGACCCGGCCTTGCACTCCCTGTTTTTTTAAGTTATACACAGAATTCAACTACATTTGTCCCAGTTTTTGTTTTATAACGAATGACTCCGGTAACGCAGTCATTCGTGACGCCTTTCTTCTTCGTCTGTTCTTCTATTTGTCTCTAACTCCGCTCCAATCTTTCATCAATTGATGCTTCGGATGTTGTGGATGCAACGGAATATATGGGACATTGTTGCAGCAACCATTAAGATGATCGTGATGAGTTCTGCACGTTCTGCCTCCGTGATGTCTGCGGTCATTCCAAAACATACTAGAGCGACAGCGGCCGCACATCTCGTCTCTTGCGAACTTAGACCCTACGTAATATCCCGACCTTTGCAATCCCAGCCCCCTAACACCCCCCCCCCGTCGATTCTACTGATGTTGGAATAACATTGATGTCTGCATATAAAGCATTAAGTGTGAATAAGTGTGAATCACCCTAAGGGTCGAACCTCCTGATATACAAATGTGTAAAAACGGCTTATGATTACGCATGTAGACCGTCAGAAGATTGTTTTCTCCAAGAGAATTTTCTGACAACTGGTGATCTTTAGGTTGTGAAGATATGATGTGTTCAACATGAAACATACAAATGGACATATTTACAAACGTCTTCAACTAGTCAAGTTCAATTTGATGGGCAAGTCGCCGTCCTCACAGCCAGCCGTTGTCCCGCCATGGAGTTCCAAATAATGCAACTCTATGGCTTCCCCTCCTCTGAGAGGTCACAGAACAAAAAGAGTTGGCATCGAAAATACGATACAATGTATTTTAATAACTCCAGATGGTACTCTTGAGTAATAGGCAGTAACCAAAGTGTCTAGTGCTCCGCCAGTTGCACAGGTCACTTTTCAAAGATCACTCCTACTTCCACAGGTCTGTTTGGAAGTTAAAACATGACAAATTGGTCAGGGTCAGGTGTATGATGACATGAACCTCTTGTTTAATATTTTGTTTTTACACAGTACATGGGCGACAACGTGCCAGAGAAGGTAAAGGCGAAGACCATCGAGATGCTATACAGCTGGACTATGGCCTTTCCGGGCGAGGCCAAGATCAGTGAGGCGTATGACACTCTGAGGAGACAGGGTAAGCGGTGAGCTAGTCTCGCAGTGCCAGCTTTTCCATATGAGGTGTCTTGGACTCTGCGTTGTTTCTCTGTGTCAAGGACTGCATACTTATTGCGGACCGTACGCAGTAGAAAAACAGACCTGTGGTGAAACAACTGTAATTTAAAATGTGTTTTAACTTACAATTGCTCAGTGAATAAAGCTATACCGTTTGACGGAATAAACCCATGGATGTAAATATACTAACAAACCTGATTCACGCTTGTTGTGCTGGTCTACATTTCGGGGAATGACAAGGGTTCCAGCCAATGAGAATCGTGACTTGAGTTCCTTCAAGATGCTGCACGGCTTAACCTGCTATGTATCAGACATTCAGGACGAGTCACATGGGGACATAGTGCTAATTAACGGAAGAGGCTGAAACTGGAGATGAGCTATGATTGCAATACGGCCACCCTCCTGTTCATCTCTGTGTTCCAATGATTGGCTGTCTGATTGGTTCTATGATTGTGTGATGCTCTTTGGAAGATAATGGTGATGCATTTGATCCCATATCATTCACAGTTTATTCACAGTCCTAAACTCTATGATTTGAGCCTACCGTGGTCCAATCTGCAAATATATACTTATTATCTCTCAGGTTTAATTCAAATTCTAATAAGTATTTGGCTATGTTATATGAAAAGAGTAGGTATGAATTGTAATTGTTGTTCATGTAAGATATGTTTCATACAGTGTTTGATGTTTCCGTATTTCTTGCTTATGTTAAGGATATTAATGTTAAATATAGCGACAAGGTATTTTTTACTGGTGGTAGACTTTGGCAATCGGTCCTTCGAAAGATGTACAACTTTTTCCGGGCAGCAGACCGTGTGACAACAGCCACACCTTCTTGTTCTCCAGGCCTGGTGACCGCTGATCCGAAGCTCCCTTTAGACAAGACCCTGATCCCCTCCCCACCGACCCGTCCCAAGAACCCAGTGTTTGAAAACGAGGATATGGGCAAGGTGAGAACACATCCACTCATACAGCTGTGGGATCGATGCAGCAGCGTAGCCAGGATTTTTCAACAGGGTGGACTTTTGCGAAGTAGGGTGGGCCACTATTGTTTAGATTCAATGTCTTTGATTCCGATATAGGCAGTACAGCCAAATTCCGAAAATTAAACAACACTTGATTTCATCACGATCAGACGATTAATGATAAACCATAATAGGCTACATTGATAAATAGATGATACTTTAATCATCCCCGAGGGGAATTTAAGGCACAACATGCATGCATTTGATTTTAACATCGAACACACAGACTGGTCAAATAGCTAGTCAAGACCAAGGAGAAGAGAACCATAAAAGGTATTTATATGGTATATACTTATTTAGTATATGCTACACGTGAACCTCCTAAAATGGCGTAATTTCATTGGTTCGCTATCTCGGGATATTGGGTAATATCCCATGATTGAGATCGCTAACTCGGGATATTGTTTTCAGCGAGTGACGGTCGTCTCTTCACGCTAATAAAAACAAATAAACCGCTAATATAAACAAATAAATCCCAGCAAAAAGTGTTGTGTTCTCTTGTAGTCTATACTAAAATAATTATTCACCTCAGGCTCCATGAATAGTGGGGAAGAGAGAGAGAGAGAGAGAGAGAGAGAGAGAGAGAGAGAGAGAGAGAGAGAGAGAGAGAGAGAGAGAGAGAGAGAGAGAGAGAGAGAGAGAGAGAGAGAGAGAGAGAGAGAGAGAGAGAGAGAGAGAGAGAGAGAGAGCGCCAGCGCCAGCCTGACTCGGCATCAATCAATAAAAAAAATGTCTCATCATTACTTGTGGTTGGAAATTAATCTCCTACCTGTCGTAGTCCAATGTGCTCATGTCTCACACGTTGCCCAGACGTGGACGTCTAGGCTAGGCACTGTATATCCTTAGTATTTCTCGGCGTAAATTCCCTCCGTAAATTCTGGCTTGTGACAAAGAAGTGCCAAATGGCAAAGAAAAGAAGTTCTCATGGAGGGTCGCAGGCTCGTATGAATTCTCCCCGTTGTGGAAAAGATGCGCTCTGCTGTGCATAAGGTTATGGTTGTGGCGTTATCATGACTCTCAACAGCTTGTTCACACCCGGGAAAATGTCTCGTTGACAGCTGTCCATCACCTCGATCAGGGACACAGCTTATGTCTGTGTACAACATTATTACTGCCTTTTTTATTTTGTTCTTTGAATTTTAAGTTAATGCCGGGTACTTCTGATAGGGTATTAAATCATAGTGGCACTGGCCCAGATTGGCCCTCATGTGGCTACATGATTTACATTAAAAAAAAATGGCAGTATTTTGTTAGAATCCCCCCCCCCCCCCCCCCCCAAGAAAATATCACAAAAAGATATACAGATGCATTTAGAACAAATAGAACTTAACTAATATATCAATTGTTTTGTGTTCACTGTGTGTGTGTGTGTGTGTGTGTGTGTGTGTGTGTGTGTGTGTGTGTGTGTGTGTGTACGCGCGCATCTGCAGCTGCTTGCAGAGCTTCTTCGGAGCAAAAACCCAGAAGACCTACAGGAGGCGAACCGGTTGATCAAGAGCATGGTGAAAGAGGTGTGTAACCCCAGCTCGGTCACATGACCGGACACCGTTGTTTAACTGTCGAACATGTGCGATGTAATGTCTGCAAGTTAAACATATATTATTGTAGTTTAATTCATACACACATTCAAACAAGACATGCCATCGAAAAATAAGCAAAACTGTCACCTTTATAATGTTGAATGTTAATGAATTGTCTCTCTGGGTGAGCTTGCTGGACTGTGTCTCTTAATTGGAATATATGTTGATGCAGGTTTGAGGCAAAGTTTTTGTTACTGGTTATATTTTTTAGCACAAAAATCATCTGGTAATTCTCGACTGTATAGGGCTAGTCATTTGTAATGTTTGTATTCGGGCGCCAGGATGATGCCCGGGTGCAGAAGGTGACAAAGCGCGTCCACACGCTGGAGGAGGTCAGCATAAACGTCAAGCTTCTGGCGGAGATGCTATCCCACTACGACCAGGAGCACTCCACCGACTCAGACAGGGAGATCATCAAGGTACACTCACACTCACAACATCCTTGCAGTTTATCTGCATTTCAATGTGTGTCTTTGCAATATATCATGCTAGACGCTTATTCATTTATGTCTGTTCTTGTTTTTCGTTAATTGTCTGTAAAATGTTAATAAAATTTCCGTAAATGTTTTGCTGAATTGCTGCTGAATTTTTACTCAACTTTAAAGGTCCCATGGCATGCTACTTTATGGATGCTTTTACATAGGTGTTAGTGGGCCCCTAATACAGTATTTGAAGACGTTCAAGAAATTCAGCCTTGGTGCAGAATTACAGCCACTACGAGCCAGTTCCAAAATGAGCTTTCCACAAACATGACGTTTTTTTAGAGGCGGGTCAAGGTGGAGGGTGGGGGTGTGGCCCTGAGCAGCTTGCGGCCACGGTACCATGCGCTAGAGTTTACAGTGGATGTATCGCAATGGCTCGGATTTATAATATCACCAGGAGGCGCACACAGCTTTTTGCCGTGTTCTGTAAATATTCTAGAACACTCTGGGTGCTCCAGTGGGAGTCCTGGAGCTCTATATCTAAATAATATAATATATAGATATCTATATAATATAATATAATATATATTATCAGGGCCAAAAGCTGTGTGCGCCTCCGGATGATATTATGAATCTCAAACGACTGCGTCGGGTTCTCCGGCATCTCTGGTACTTCCACTTCCTCATCAATCTGAAATACAGACTGAGAAAGGGAAAGGGATTGTTGCCGTTTACGGACTCCCGGTACTTCCACAACTAGATTCGTACTGCGGGTCTCGGCCGTGGTTGAGAAGGAATTGGGGGAAAGGAACTTTCGGATTGTCTCCCGCCGGCGCCCCGCTGCCGGGCTGCAAGAATCCCTTTATCCTCCATGTCACAGTTCAATCTGGACTTCAGGGAGTCAACCCCAAAGTGCCTTTCCCCCAATTCCTCCTCAACCAAAACGTTTATCCAAATGACAAAGAAGTGTGTACACACTTGCCTTACAGTGTGTGTATATTCACACACACACATGTGGCGCTTGCATGGTCGTAGCTCATTATCTCATTGATGGGCCAAATTCTCTGGGTGGGCAAAGCAGAGAAAGGGGAGGTAACCTGGCCCCTTATGACGACATATCGGGCCAAATACAAAATCAGCACGTCTGAGCTTTAATTTTTCAAAGGCAGAGCAGGATACCTAGTGCTCATTTTACACCTTACATCATTTCTAGCTACTGGGGGACCATAGACATGTAATATTTATTGTTATAAAACCTCATGAAGTGAAATTTCCATGCCATGGGACCTTTAACTTTGTGCCCAGGAACTCTACGAGCGCTGTGACAAGCTGAGGCGGGCTACCTTCAAAATGGCAACGGAAACAGAAGACAACGACATGAATTTGGGTGGGAAACCAACTTTTTTGGGGGGGTTTGTTTAGCGTGTATAGTATTGTATATCAAAAAATTGTTTTTTTAGGAGACATAATCGCAAACTATTTGATTTAAAAGAACATGCTCATGGGAAGACACATGCAGCTATTTACCAACCATCTTTGTAGGGACAATGGGTGTGTGATTCTCATAGGGAGACTTTCACATCGTCCACAGTAAGGTGAGAGGAGGGACCATCGTGGAGAGCTAGGGATTTGCCCCGACTGAAATCTGCCATGGCTGGAGAGGCCAAGTTCATTTGCAATACACTATCGGGGGGTGTGGAAATGTTTGCAAGGATGCAAGACAGCTCAAGTAATATACATAACATAGAAGTCAGGAGATTGGCCTCAGGCCCTGTCCACACGGAAACAATTTTTTTGTGAAAACGCAGAAGTCTTGTCGATTTGGGCCGACTCTCCAGACGGATCCGGCATTTTCGGTGGCCAAAAACACACTATTTTGAAACCAGGTCCCAGGGTGGATAAGATAAAAACGGCCTTATGTGTTTTCGTGTTCAGATTCGTGTGGACGCCAGATACGCAAACGATGACGTCATCGCCCCCCCACCAGGAGGGGAACGTTAGAGTTCCGTCTAATTTATTTTGTTTGATTTGATTTGTATTATTTTTGTAGCCCCTTGGTAAATTTATTTACTAACTGTATATTAAATAGTATTTTCTGCTCAATCTAAAATGTTTAAAAACTGCTTTCTCCGCCTCGTCTTATTCTTTTATTGGTGGAGAACCAGCGCCACACAGTGGCCTTGAATATGTACTACAGCGTTTCTGCAGCTAGAAGCGTTTTCGCAATGAGTACGTCTTTACGGAAACGCATCAAAGGAAAACGGAGGGGAAAGATTGTTTTTTCTCATGTGTGGACGGGGCCTCAGTATCAGACTTTGTGTCTACAGCGGCAATGCAAATGCTCACTAACTTAACACATTTAAATTGTGGATAATTGCAAGAATAATTGATAAAACTGCCATTTCAATTGGTAGTTGCCTGTATGATAATGATTTTACACTTTAACACTGTTCATTTACAAATTTATGACCCATCTGCAGGGGAAATCCTGCAAGCTAGCGACGACCTGTCCAGAGTCATAAACTCTTACAGGAAGATTGTGGAGGGCCAGAGGGTCAACGGAGAGACAGAAGACATCAGACCTACCACTGGTAACAGACCAGAAGGTATGCCTAGCAAACACTATCTACATCCTCATAATGTTACCATATTTGTGAAGTATTTTCTTATTTTCACCCTCTCTCATTCTCTCTCTTCGAATTGTACTTCTCCACCAGCTTATAAGAGGACAAATTAAACGATTGTGAATTGGACAAAAAGGGCCATGTTTAGAAGCGTGTGTTCTCTTTGATGTACCCGGGCACGGGTAGTTAGTGTAAACCTTAGACTGTCTTTCTGCGCCCCATTCAGAACCTGCAGGGGTCTGTGAGAACACCGGGACCCTGATAGACCTGGCTGGCCTCGACGATGAGCCCCCCGATCGTCAGCCTGCGCCGCTTCCCCCACCCGTCGCCTACCCTGACCTGCCATCATCTGGGGGTCACATGACCTTCCCCATCCCCATCCCCGCCCTGCCCCCGCCTCCCAAGCCCCCGGGTTGTACCCGCGATTCACATGGCACCAGCCCCAGCCTCGCGGCCGGCGGCGGCGGCGGGAAGGCCTTGGCAGCTCTCTCCCTTCTGGACGACGAGCTGCTGTCGCTAGGTGGGGTTTCGGTTTTATTACTCACTCGTTACTTACCATCACCCAGGTTTAGGAAGAGCTTTTTGTAGCTGGACGAAAAAGAATTATGACCACCAAAAGTTTAAGTTACCCCCTCTTTGAGAACAAATTTGAACACCATGAGGTTTTCTCTAGGAAGGAGGGGGCGTGTTATCCCCATGGTTACAGCCCACACTAAGCTTAACATATTTTTTAGTACTGTTGTGAGTAAGCGATGTTGAACTTGAAATATGCCACTCACTGTACATCAATGCTCTGAGAAGGTTTTACTATGTTGATGGTCATATGAGACCATGTCAATTTTTTTTTAGCTCCTTTTTAAAGGGGCCATATGTAGGATTTGTACATGCACAAATTGCTTTGAAATATAATTAAAAACAGGAAGTAATTTAACCCCAACTCTCTCCATTGCAAACCCTCCAAATGAGCCAATTTGTATAGGGAAATGGAAGAAAATCATGTCCAGCACGGATAATGCCACAAATATCTGATTTTATTGTCTCAACCCAAAGAGATCACACACCAGTGCTCTGAATCACCAGCTCAAACAGGCTGCCAATCACTTACCGGCCTTAAGGGTCAGTAATGATGAGTGATTTCTGACACTTACACATAGTACCTTAGAAGTTCAATTAATATTAGGAGACATACTTTCTTTAATATATGTAAGAGGGGTTCCAGTGAGTGCTTCAGTTTTCGTCCTATTGCTCTTCTGTGCAACCAAGAATCTTTGTCATGCAGCACTTGCTCCACTCTCAGTTTTATACGTTAAGTGTTCTCTGCATCAATTGTAAGTCGCTTTGGATAAATGCATGGTCTGCAAAATGACTAAATGTCAATGGTGTTCTCTTAGGACTGAATGAGCCCGTTTCCCCTCAGAGTGACCCAGCAATGCATGCGCTCAGTCAGGGCACGGCCCCATGGAGATCCTTTCAGGTGAGATGAGTGCGCTAGTCTTGCGACATTATTACACACATGCAGAACTCCCAATAGTCGACCATTCGTCCGCTGAACATCCAATAATACTTTTCTTTTTTAAAGGGTTGTGGTTTGTTTAATTGTTCAAATAAGACGCACACTTTGACATGTAACATCAAACCAAATTGTTAAAAATATAATGTCAATCATTTAAAATAATGAACATAATGTCTCTCCTCCTAGGCACCAGAAGTGAGTGTAGACCTGTTGGGGAGCATGGTCCCGATGGGACCCCCCCCACACACTACGATCCACAAACACTCTGTATACTGCCCAAACACGACACACGCTGTACATCCCACACATCCCACACACTCCATACAATCCACACACACCCCACACCCAACAAACACCCTGCAGGACCTCCAAGACATGGCCATGCTTGGCTTTGGAGAGAACAAGAGGTTAGTGCAACTCTCGTTCAGTAAGGACTGAATCACAGCATATTAGTTTATTGGACATAGGTCATTTTGAATTTCAAACAGTCTTCCATCCAAGATAGTGCCGTCGGGAAGGGAATTCATTTTTTAATAATTAAAAGCCTTTTGGACAACATCATGTGGATATGGCTATCATTCAAATTGAGAACCTTCCGACAGCCTCATTTTCTCATCGGTTAGAAAGAACCTTTTAATCTTTTGTTATTTTCCTTTAGAATAAGCAAGGACTTGTTATTGTTTTCGAAAGGTTTAACCTTAATATGACCGATTGAATTAATTTTCAGCCTGGCTGGCCAGATTTTAGGCGCTAGCTTCGCGATGCCAGCCGCTGTGTCCGGGCAAGGTAGCAACTCCTCCGCCATGGCCCAGGTCCTCCACCCCGGCTCCCCCGCCGTGTCCCAGTCCAAGGCCCAGAGCCTGGGCTCGGCCCCCGGGAGCCCGCTGTTCCACTCCATGTCCCCCGGCCATCCCCCCTTGCCTGCCAGCCCCTCCAGAGGGCCCGAAGTGTCCCTGGCCAGCGTCCACGTCCCGCTGGAGGCCATCAGACCCAGTAGGTACCTCTTTAAAAGAAGAGTGGGGGGGGAGCCGAGTGGGGCGGTACATGAAGGAGGTGTGTGTGATCGTCTTGTCCGTCACTAGGTAAGGTGCTGCCCTTGACGGCCTACGATAAGGACGGCATGCGCGTGCTGCTGAACTTTGCGGCGGACTGCCCCCCGGGGAGACCTGATGTACTGGTAATGGTGGTGTCCGTGTTGAACACAGCACCCGTGGCTGTCCAGAACATGGTACTGCAGGCGGCTGTTCCTAAGGTATCTCACGCACGCACGCAAACTACTAACTACATGATCATCAGAAGATGATTGTTTTGAACTGTGCCGCACTGTTCACTCTGTATAGTATAGTACAAGGAGTATAGTTTATGTTTGCAGTTTACAAATAATGGCTTGGATTTAAAGTTAGTTCACTCTTTGGAAACAGTGAGACGAAGTCTAGACAATATAACTGTATTTTGTTAGGCCTTTCCCGATACTGACATATATGAAATCCAGTCTCCGGTACAGGATTTAAGTTGCATGTTCGACATAACTTGTTAGTGTAAGTCCAGTGTAAGGTGTATCAAAACCTGCTCCACAGTCCATGAAGGTGAAGCTCCAGCCTCCATCTGGAACAGAGCTGGCAGCGTTCAACCCCATCCTCCCCCCGGCCTCCATCACCCAGATCATGCTGCTAGCCAACCCAGCTAAGGTATGGGTACCCCTGCAGACAGTCTCATAACACTGCTAGCCAACCCAGCCAAAGAATGGGTCACCCTAAAAACAGCCTGATTATGACTGAGTTACTATCAGAGGTGATAATGATGAACACAATCAAAGTAACTATAGGTTCCAATAATGCTGAACACTAACATAGTTACTTTAAGGGTTACTGCATATAAATGTGTATTGTCTTTGGGAAGATATTTATCCTGAATATTTAAAGGCGTTTAGGACCAGATCACATGCAGGCCAAACCCTTTATGGGTTTTGGCCTGCATGATAAATAATCGCTGATGACATAAAGATAAAACTGCTGTCAGTCAATAATTAAGTGGGTTTTTTTTACCCTCCTACAGCTTAGCTGAAATAGGGTTTTCCGTTACTCTTTACTAGCAAAATGAAGGATGATGAGCTCCTCTTACAATACCACCCATGTGTTCACAGGAGAAGGTGCGGCTGCGCTACAAGCTGGGCTTCACTCTGGGTGAGCACCAATGCAACGAGGCGGGGGAGATAGACCAGTTCCCCCCAACCGATACGTGGGGTAGCCTATAGCATCCCCCTCTGGCCTATTTCTGCACACTGCTGGGCCGTACCATGTCGGGCTCTACCAAGGGGGGGTTTCTGTTGTATGTATTACCAGGAGAATAAGAGGAACCCAAGAGATTCATGAGGGGATTTGCTGATACACACTGCTGTTGTTTAGCTTATCATTCCTTATTATTTATTAGTCATTATTTGATTAACAAGATGCTTTGCAGAGAGTGCGATCATGTTTTAGATACTGTACATTGCTGTAAAAACCAAAGGGCTATGCTGGCCATGAGTTGTCGCTGGCCATCTTAATTTAATTTAATTTAAACAAAAATATTTAGCTTTCTAACGTGACACATTGTTTCTCTTTGGCTCAGATTGTCGTTTGTAATGAATTTATTTCACAACAGGCCAACGTGTTGCATGCTCTGCCCCCTTGCTTGCCTCATGTACAACTGCAGATTCCTGTAAACGTTGCTTTTCAAGCCTGCAATCAAGCAGTAGTGTTTAGGTTTGAGCCCGTTCTAATCTGAAGTAAACATACACCCCGGCATAACTATTCAGGTTCCCCTTACAGACCTCTGAACTGTTACGAGGTTTACAGAGAAGTATCTGCAAACTGTCACGCAGACAAGCACTTTGAACCCTTTTGTTTAAGTTATAGATTTTAAAATATGAATGAGCAAGTAATGTATTATTTTTGAAGAGATGGACTTGTGAAATCGAACAAATGTTGGGAACGATGAGGGTGGGACATTAGGCTGTACAGGGAAAAGCGTAATTTCTTGTTATTTTATGTGACGTTTTTTATTGGTGCATATCAAGTGTTTGAGCTGTTTTTGTATTTTAGAACTTGTTGCATTATTTTGACATTCTGAGATGTCTAATGATTATATTAAGGTTGTTGATGGATCTGCAAAATGCCTGAGAAATAAAACTCTAGCACTTTATTTCTGCATTTTTATTGTGCTCTCTTGAGTTGCGATGATGCACTATTACCGTTTAATTACATTGAATTGTAATTATTTTTTGAAACCGTAATTGCAGTTATGTGCCCAGATTTTTTAAAATTGTGTTTCTTTGTAATCAGTGTTGCTTAAACAGCCTTTGACAGGAATTTGATTTATCAAGTCCCCAAAATGTGTATTGTAAAATCTAGGCAACTGGTGTGGTCATGCCAACTGCAATAGTATAATCATTATGGGATGTCCTACCTGGGCCTCCCTTAAAGCATTGTGGCTTCAATGGGAGTTGCTGACATTGTGTGGATTGGGTGTCTGTAGTGTAAATAGGTGTGAACATCTGTGCAAGTCAAGTGTCCATGTTAAGTGTGGAGAGACCAGTCTGTATATAATGTTTGTTTTAATTGTATGCAGCATGAGGAAATAAATATTACTTTCAATGGGTGAGTACTGTGTCTACCTCCTTGCACTTTTCCCATTTGTTATGCTATGTGCATTGTAAGGAGCCGAAATCTGTTTCAATGTATTTACTTAACTGTTTATTATCAAAAAGCATGTTTCAATCAGTTGATTTAATATACAATACAAAAACAATACAACACGGAGGGGTAAAAAAAAACAAAAAAACAAAGGCTTTCAGCTAAAACACTGGTCTTCAGACTGCCACGGTCCCTTCTTTGACGATGGCCATGGCAAGGTTCCTAGCCAGGGCCAGCCTCAGCAGTTCCACCTTGGTTACCTCCATGTCTTCATCCTGAAAGGTCATGGGGGTGACAGAGCTCTACTTTACAACTTTTAGGCTGGGCAACGCTTCCTAATATTCATGGTGCATTTTTCAAAAACAAACTTTCAGTGACATAAAAGCCTGTCAGTGATATTCAGACTTACAATAAGAACAACTCAGTTGCCTATTGAAATTTAATATATTTTTTACGTGAAATGATAAATGAAAATAAGTTATGTACAATTAGTTAATTGTATAGACACCATCATATCTCATGCCGAATGGTGATGAGTTTGCACCCCTAATTCATCCATGTATGAACGTAGCCTCAAACTAAACCAATTAAGTGAAATTTGATTGTTCACTCTCAGCCCAAAGGTCGTACATTATGAAGCAAGATACCTAACCCCTACCTTAACTAAATGCTTCCAAAATGAATGTCACCCTGCAGAAATGCATGTGCTTAAATGACCATCTGTATAGCCTGAGCATTGTGAAGGGGTGGTTGAAATGAGTACCTGCATGGGTGCACCGAGACCCGTGGGGATCTTCAGTGAGGAAGTGAGGTCCTCCAGACAGAAGATGAGCTCATGGGTTTGGTCCGCTGAGAAGATAGCCTGCGATAGGAATAACAGCAGCAGAGTTTAACTCACACCCCTGGGGCTGCCATGACGACGTAATATAACTGCCACTGGTGCGCCTGCATACATAGCTAGGTAGAAAGAACCCCTCCTTTGTCTGCTACCTTCAGTGTAATCATCTAAAACAGCTATTTGCCATCAATGGCTCATGACATATGGCTGGCAAGTGTGTTGTAACAGCTTTTTTGATTGGTTATACTTATACTAACCCTAAACACCCAATCAGTGGCACACCTTTTCATGTTGTCAGGGTATCTGTAGGGACATTTTTCATCAGTAAAATGAGCCGGCTAAAATCTGTGGCAGCTGTGATTTTACAGCTGGACTTATTCAGACATCACCATGTATGAGCCAATTAATGGGCGATAGAACTGTTTTTTGAATTGTTGAACTGTTTTGATGCAAGTTGTATAATGATGACATTCCCAGTTTCCATGTATTCCTTTCGTGAACGTTAGGTGGGAGTCTGACCTCCTTCTGCTCCAGCAGGGGCAGCGCGTCCGTCAGCAGGGTCATCCAGAAACTGCGTGGGGCGATCTGGGCCGTCATGAGGGACAGGAGGAGTTTGGCGGCATCCGAGAAGCGATTTTCCCCGTACAGCTTGTGGAACTCACGGTACTTTCCTGCAGAAACACACATAGCAGTCTACATTCTTCATCTGCATTTAACACACACCCACACACATCGCTGGTCTTGTGATCCCTCCTATGTGTCATGTGGTCAGAATTTGAAGCTCCCCAGCCAGGGCTTGGTTGACAACAGTCAGGTTTGGAGAGTCGATGGGCCAGATAAATCAAATATCTGTTCAATGCTTCCACATAATTAATGCAGTTGAATGGAGCCCGGTTGTATGTTTTATACTTTTTACACTCAAGGGTCTATTAATGCTGGAAAGAAAAAGGCGTTTTATCAGATGCATTATACATAATCTAGTCATTTATGGATTTTTGTGTTGAAGGTTTTTTTATTTTTCCTTAGTCAAAAGCATCAAACATTCACGAGAATCACATGCTGGTGCATTAAGGTCGATTATAGGAGTGTGTGTGCATCATATGACAGTCCAGGAATGGCTCTTGGGAACCAGCCAGGACACCGTTAATGTGTCTGAATGTGCACTAAAGTCCATGTGAAGAGGCATTCAACCTTATGAGACAGGGAAAATGCCCAGGTCATACGGAAACACCATGGCTTTGGGCTCCTACCTAGGAAGGTGAGCCTGTCGCTAAGCAACATGGCCGGCCCAAGGTTGTCGATCAGGTCTAGATCAGAGAAGGTGCCCCTGGCGCAGTAGTCTTGCAGGAATCTGTAACACACACATACATAATGCTGACGGAGAGAAGGGAGCATCCCTTACCTATACAATAATATGCATTCAGGGGAAGAAGCTAGAAGGCCTACATTCTGAGACCCAGACACACCCATGTGCCTCAAGTAGCCTTTACAAGGAAACTTTCTTTCAACCAAATTATAAGTTGTATTATGAATAGACTTTAAAAAGTAATTACTTCGCTATCGTACCAATGTGAACCCACTCGTGAACCGCTTGCCACCATGTTTATTGTTTAATGGGGTAGAAGGGTCACATGGACTATACGTCATCCAGCTCAGGTTGCGTATCCGAGCGTGTGCGCGTGTCGGCTCATTAGCATCTGTACCGTGGCCTGAGCACACCTCTCGAAGTTTACTCAGGCCACGGAATTTAACTGTACTTGAGTACGGATGGTGTGCTCACACTAGCCAAACGATCTAGACTTTAGGGGGCAAACATACTTGAGTACGGTACAGATGGCCTAGTGTGATTGCGCCCTCATAAGCTGGTCCTATTATTTAATGCAGCCCAAAGGGAACTATTGGATGGCCTACCTGTAACCTACCTACCCGACTACCTGCGTGCACTGCGCCCGTGCATTCACTGCGCATGACCGGAGTCTAACACAAGGCTAGGCAGACCTATTGCTTAAGATAGCACGCTACTCATGTGTTTTGGGGGAGTGGCCTAAAGGGAGGGGTGGGTAGGTTTTTGGGTTGGATACTTCAAAATCACGCTTACTCTGGCATATCATCTACCCCAGCTTTACAGAGTTGAGGATTGAATAAGAACAAATTTTGGCCACCGACCGATGACATTCAGTTCCTGCCCTCAATCTGCCAAATATGGACCGTTTCCGCTGCTGGTTGCACAAATCATAAACAATGACATTTACAGTCTTTGTTTTGCGGTGTTACATTTATTCTTGACTCTTACTAGGATGTGAGGGATATGGTTCTGTAGCGAGCCACAAATCCACTTCCTGCTCGAACAATCTTTAAATAGAGTTTCTTGCAGATGTAGGCGTCATAATTCATTGAAGTGTGCACTAACCTCTCTGATATGAGTGTAGCGAAGGCGGCGTCTTTGGCCCTGATGCTCCAGGAGAGAGCAGACCCAAGCCGGTTGTTCCTCAGTGCCCGCTTGGCCATTATCTTACAGATACTTCGCACTTAGGAGAGACGGTTCCAGTAAGAAGGTCCCCACAAGGTCAGTGAAATTAGAAGGTGTATCAGGAAATTTGGCCATTGAATGTACGTGTATATAATGGTGGTGTGCACACAGACTGACTGACTGACTAACAGAGAGACCAACCTTGCTCGGACATCTGCCTTTGTTCACAGATCCTGAGGACCTTGAGAGCCTTGCGCTCCGTGTCCAGGGGAACATGCTCAATCTGCTGCTCCAGGTATACGCGGCCAAACTCGGGACAGTGGTCAAAGTAGTCCACCGCCAGCTGCCACAGACTACACACACACATTGAGAAGGTCAAACCTAAATCACACAGGAAATTCTAACATAAGTTCTCAACCCAGCCAGAAAAGTGACAACACAAAATGTGTGCTTGATTTGGAAAGGAAAGATGAAAAACATCATTTTTGAAAGATATCTTTCCACCAAGTTCGTGCCATAAATAAACAAAAAACCCTATTTAAGCACCACATAAAGGTTCCTTATGAGGCCCACCCAGAGTGAACGGTGCTGTCCCGTTACCTGTGATGGGTGAACAGACCCGAGGCGTACTCAAGCAGTAGAAACTCCCTCAGGTTCGAGCCAAAACTGAGCACAAGAGAAAATGTTAGAAATCCTGCATTTTTTATTGACATAACTATTAAATGATGTATTCCTTGCATAATTCTGCTTTGTAGAATGATATCCATGTATGGATGGATGTTTAGCTCTTCGTTAGTTTAATGAAAAAATACACAGACCATTCAAAACCACCTACTGTAAGTTGTGGGACTGAAGGAGGTTGCAGTGATCCAGTAGGTCTGTCAGATGTGCAACAAACCACCAGTTGTTGAGGGCAATGCTAAAAGAGTATACAAATGATTGAAACAATTCAATGTTTTACTTAATTATACAGCCATATGACAGGAACACTACGTGGTTGAGCATTACTTGATAATAGTTTGTGTTTGTGTCTGTATGTGGGCGTTACCTGCAGTCCTTGATGACCTGGTGGATGTCAAACTCAAAGGCAGCCAATAAGATGCTGTCCAGAGGTTCTGGGGCGCTTCGCGAGTCAAACATGGCCAGGCATGACTAGAACATACCGCTAGGTTAACATTTCCCCAATGGCAGTATGTTACAAAAAACACAGGTCGAGTTTAAAAAAAGAAAATATATATATCCCAATAAATAGATAAAGCAATATCTTTCATTTCATATCCATCCAATACCACTATAAGAGCATAAACAATATTATTGAATTAAAGTGTCGGTAACTTAATCAAATAATCAGTAAAATTCAAATTTTTTAATACTGGTAATGACGCACTATAAGTCAGTCTAAACGACTGAGTCTAACACTAACTCACTGAGAGTAAGATTGTATGTAGCGTATACCTGTGCATAGTAATGCAGCTCTGTGGGCTTGACCGTGGGGTGGGAGAAGAGTAGGCGGGTGACCAGGAAGTGATACCAGGTACTGAGCAGGTCTTTCTGCTCCAGTAGGGAATCCTCATCCCCCATCAAGATCTAGTAGGCATAACACCGTAGAGGTTTAGAAGACCTTTATATGGACATAGCATCGGTAAAAAAATACTATTTTGCGCCTGTCGATTTGCCTTCATCAGAATGCGCCGTGTTTGACTAGCCAGGTATCAAATGAAGAAAACAATATATTGGCTTTGTTTTACCAGAACAAAATCACATTTCTTCCCCTTTACTTAGAATGGTGGCGGAGCAAACTTTATCCCCCTACCGCAAACCAGTTCAGGGCTGTTAGAGGAGCTACACGCTTGTCTTTTACACAGCTTCAAAAAACAGACGCCATGGCTGCCACTTGGTAGACTGTGTCTAAACACTAGCAGGGCTGGGGAACAGAATGTATTATCCTGCATTCACAGTAAAGGTCACAGACCTTGCAGATGAGCTCCAGGTTGGGATCACTGGCGAAGGAGTTGTCTTGCAGGCAGTGGTCCACCTCGTCGTGCCAGTGTCTCCATTTGACGTCGAACTCTGTCAGTGTCTGGCTTCCGCCAGGCTGGGGGGAGGGTCAAGGGGTCACAGAGGTCAAGGGTGACCAACTAGAGAGAGCTAGAGGAGAGCGGTGATGGATTGATTCGGATGAGGTGACCTGGCAACATTTGGTTCAAACTATATTTGGAGAGTACAGACAATATAATGACCCTATAACATGACTGAGAGCATGCTGAGGACTATGCAAGTATGTGAGCCGTACGTTGTAGACAGGCATCTTGCTGAGCAGGTTGTCCATCTGCTTATACATGCTTCTGGCAGCCGGCTTCAGCGCGCTCCACTTCACCAGCATCTGTCTGGCCTCGTCCATTCTGCCCTGCATCATATAGCTCAGCACCTGTAGCAAAGGTAGTGTTGGTCATTAAAGACATCCTGTGTAGCTCAGCTGCTAGATATGGAATTAACCCTGCCAGGTTTAGGGCGTGGTTTGACTGACAGGGGCCACCATTGCTAAGAATATAAGCAAATATGGTATCAGTGCCCACCAAATGACTGTATTATAATACTAGATCATAATTCAGACAAAAACATGATGCTTTAATACCATTGGGTGTGTGAACTTAAAAAAGGGCAGTGAACATGTTAATAGGTCTTCTATGACTAAAAAATGATATTCATTTTCCAAGAAATGAACCACCAAATCACTATTAAATCTACAGTATGCTGTAGAACTTATGAATGAAGCTAACCTGTGAAGTGTTTTTGTTGTACTCACCACGTCCCAGTAGCCATGGTGCTCAGTGGGGCTTTCACTCTGAAGGACCTCCTGGGCCTTCTCATCCACATCAGCCTTGTGCAGCCTCACCCAGTCCAGCAGGTGCAACAAAAGAGACCCCCCTAAGTGAAACACAGATTTAGCCTTTAAAATCACTGCTCATACATAGTGGAATTGTTTATTTTTGATAAACATAAAATAGTTATACAAGTAATAAACCCAAGGAGGGGAATTAGGGTGTCTAACATAAATACAGCTATTTCCAACACACCTGAGAGTGAGTGAATGAGAGAGATTAAATAAAAAAAAGGTTGGGCAGACTAACCTGGAGCAGCATCAATGAAAAGCACTTCACACAGATTCCAGATCAGCTCGATAGCCAAGAGAATTGACACCTGTCATGAAATACAAGAATATCCTCTTAAGGTGTCCCTTGTCTACAGAATGCAACTGTCAATTCATTTATAAAATTGTCATTTAGCAGCTAGTAGAGATACAATTATGAAATAATCAGGTTAAACCTAGACATAGCAATACCTGATTTCCATACTGTGTGGCCAATTCTGTATCTTGTGTTAAAACTGGGAAAGTAGAAAACAAGAGTATATTTAAAATATATACCACTAATATGAGAAAAATGCATTATTAAAAATATATTATAATAATAAAAATAGAGGGCTTGATACATCAACTGAATGTAAATGTTAATACCTGCAACTTGCTGTAGCTCTTCCATGCACGCTCGAATAACTGATCTGTAGTTTTTACTGATGCTGACGAACCTTGTGGGAAGGACAAAAGGAGTGCCATCAGTCGCTCACTAATTTCACAAATATAACTAAAGATATCTCTATCACAAACAGAACGAGGATCTTACTGTGTTTTCTTGTTTTTGTTCGGCAGGTCCTCTCTAATGGTCTGCAGTCCGACGAAGATGTGGTGGGATTCATTAAAGAGTTTGCGTAAAATAGGAGAGTAGATGTCCTCATCTTTCCTAACCTCATGGATGAAGGAGGAGCATGTACCCCCAGAGCCTGACAAGCACAGAGATTGTAAAGGTATGATGATAAAGTGACGAGGATATTGACGCATGTAAGAATCGTAACTATCTTGTAATACACACCTGATAATTTGTAGATAGTGTCATACACCAATATGTCTCCAGGACCCCAAACAAACCCCAAATGATTTCCTTCACTGGCCGGGATGTTCTGGAATTGAGCATCATATTGGTAAAAGGTGAACGTATCAATGCAAAAGAATGTCACAACACGTTTCCTTTCTGAAAATGTATGTCAGCAAAGCATGTTTTAACGTTACTTTTGGTAACTGTTAGCTAAGTTAGCAATGCCATTCAGTCAGCCTAACCGCTAAAGAAAAAGTATTCGACTTACAGTTGTTGTCGGCTCAACGTCTAACTCCTCCATTTTTAAACTAATCAGATCAATATACCGTTGGTTGGTTTGAATTTAGGCACTTTTATAAAACACAAACATTTCATGACATTTACTGCTAGCACTGCTCTCTCCCCCGCCTCAAAGATTCAGTCAAAGGACCCCAAACGCATGTAGTGGTGACGTCAGTGTGGGGTTATCATCGCCTGCTTAAAAACAACTTTAAATGTATTTGTTATCGTTTTCATCTTTCATTTTTATTTTGAATATAGCTTGAGCACAGTCATTTATTGAATAGAGACGCATAGGAGAAAATCGGAGAGATTGTGGTATGGAGATATTACGTTATGCTCTAATATCTTTACTGTCCTCGTTCTACATCCATGCAGTGGTCATGGCAGTAAGAAAAACAAGATGGCCACTGTGATCTACTCCAATCATGACTCAAATCAAACCATCCTGAAATCTATATGTTAATTTGCTTACTGCACGAGAACTGTGACTAACATAGCATGTAATCGTTGTCAAATGCCCATACGAAAAAAAGACTTTACAACATCCTCCGTTTGAAATAAATCGAAATAAAGGGGAGAAAAAGGAAATGCGCGTGCACGTGCTATTGAAAGCTTCTTTGCCGCGGATCCGGTCAATTCCGCCCACAAATAGACTGCGCATTGTATCACGTGACTGATCTAGCCATTCACGTACGATGACAGTGGAGGCGCATGGACGCATGGACGCGCACGCTTGTATAATAATTTAACCGGTAGCGAGCACGTGCGCGTACCCGTATTCTTTGTGTTGCAGCGTAGAGAAGCGCAAAAAGAGTAACCATGGCTGATGAAAAACCTAAGGTGAGTTTCTAAATATTGCGCCCAATGTTCCACATAATTGGCTGTATCATTAGGTTATGGTCTAAAATAAAAGTTGACATCTTATTCTTAAAATGCCTTATTTCAAGTTGTGGACAGAAAAAAAAATCAACTACTACTTGAATACACCGGAAGGATTGTGAACGCGCATTTATAGGCGCGTATATTGCTCCATTTGATTACAGTCCGCAAACCAATGCGCTCAGTGATGTTGCTTTACTCTAAACATAAAATCTCCAATAAGTAAATGAATGAATGAATGAATGGCGGCTTTTAACCCAGTCGTTGTCTCTTAGTTGATTAGTCTCCCTACTGTTGGCCCTATCTTGTTTTGTTGATTATAACATTCTGAAAGTTACTTTGAATTCTCCTTCATTATTTATGGGCTCCACCCGTCGTTTCCTTTTAATAAAATAAAAAGTTACCAAAAAGCATTAATGGATGAATTGTGTATGCATGCTGTAAGAATAAGTATACCTAAATTCCCCTCTGGGATTAATTAAGTGCATGTTCTCTTATTCAGACAATGTGTTTCGGCCAGTGAGGTTCATTTTTGTGACTGCGATTATTTTATGAAATTATCTGTGCTCCTTAAAGTGTCACACCTGCATTAATTCAATTGAATGGTGGAATGACTCAACAATTCATGTCTAGACGCCGTTAAGACAAAACCATACGTTTTCTTCTACATTGGCCTGCCTTTACTCTACATTTGGCATCATCGGATTTCTGAGTCAATATTCCTTTGCATGTTTTATGATTCATCTCTGATGCATTCCCCCCCATCCATTTTCTTTTTAGGAAGGAGTGAAAACGGAAAGCAGCGAGCATATCAACCTGAAGGTAGCAGGACAGGATGGCTCTGTGGTTCAGTTCAAGATTAAAAGGCACACCCCCCTCAGCAAACTCATGAAAGCCTACTGCGAGAGACAGGTAAAACTGCTACACATTTACCTATACTGGAAATACAGAATGGGTGATTGAAATCAGATGGATCAGAAGTGACATAGATTAATTACTCAGGCAGTGCCCTTTTGAATCCTATTTTGCAATGTGAAATGAGGTAACACAAGGTCATCCTGGCCAATGATATTCTTGAGACAAAACCGTCAGTCAGTTGTATGTCTTTTTTCTAACTTTAAAGGAGACATCTCATACCACCAGGTGTGAATGTGATTAGCCATTACAAGCAGGTTTGAAAATGTGAAAATGTGCAGCATTATGACATCACAGGTTGGCGTGTCCATCTAGATGTGTGACGGATAGATGGACACGCCAACCTGTGATGTCACAATGCTGCACATTTTCAAACCTGCTTGTAATGGCTAATCACACTCACACCTGGTGGTATGAGATGTCCCCTTTAAACATGGGTAACAATATCATTATAAAAAATATAGATGACATAACGGTGGCCAAATTGGCTCAATCAACCATAGGTGAGTTGAATGGAAACAATATAGTAACAATGAAGTATACCGTGCAATAAGCTGCAATGATTGGGCTACCTTCTGGAACAAGTTAAAGGTTGTATCAGCGATGTTGGGTGACGTCACTTCTGTTGGTATAGACCTGAATAATACGTCCCGCCTCCGAGGCTCCTGGTTCAATCGGTCAAATGTCTATGGGAAATAACATGGGGTTTATGAATGATCGTACATAACAAACTCTGTAGGTGGCGAAGAAGAATAAGCTGCGTCCCGTTTTGATCTACAGACTTTATCCATCTAGTTTCGATTGGGTTTTTGGATTGTCGGTGCAGTTAAAGTAGTAAACGATTACTAATGCTACTTTAAGGGCACCGACAATCCAAAACGCAGCTTTTACTTCTTCGCCACCTACAGAGTTTGTTATGTACGATCATTCAAAAACGCCATGTTATTTCCCATAGACATTTGACCGAGGGAACCGGAAACACGGGACATATTCTTCAGAGGTCTATTTGAAGCAAAGCGAGATCCCAAACAAACAGAGCTAGATCGCCCATCCCTTCCGTGTTCCGTGCATCCAGTAAAAACTATCATAAACCCAGCGCAAAACCCAACCCTTGTCTGTGATAGGTTGGAATACTATTTATTTTTGTTTTTAGTGGTTAGTATTACCATTTGTTATTGTGTACGACCTTGTGCTGCCTACAGAGACGCGTTTTTTTTGACGGCTTGCTTATGGGACGGGCAGCTAGCGGATCATGAGGAAAGGTCAGATGAATTTGATCATTAATGTTTCGGCCTAGAATCGCTGATGCAACCTTTAAAGTCGTTATTTATAACATTTCACCTGGCTGGTAGCTTTAAGTAACCTGGACATATCTGTAGTCAAATGATGGGGATTTCAATAATCGTATCAATAAAATCACAACCCATTACTGATATTTTCTGAAAATACAAAATGCCAGCTAACCCATACATTATGGGTTATACCATACAAGAATCTTACTATCGACACTCCCTCAAGCCTCCCACTCATTCCACCCAACAAGCCAAGCTACAGTAGTTGTGTCACATTTGCAAAGCAAGTAAGATTAGAAGGAACAATGTAATTGAGATTTTTTTCAGTGAGTAGTCTCCCTCCTACTAACAAGGAGGGGCTCCATCCTACCCATTACGCGCTTAAAATATTTATTTTATTGTTTCCTATTACATTAATACATTAAGCAGTATTAAAACAGCACAACACTTCTGGATTGATTCCGGTTAGGAAGTCCATCAAGCGTGAGGTTGGAATGAGGTTCCTACAGTTTGGAAACGCTGGCCAAAATCTGCAGGCCACAATGATGGATGGCGAACACTAGCATGAACTTTGTAGAAAGGTATTGCACACAAGTGCTGTGAACATACATGTTATCTACTGATACAATTTAAGTGGCTGCATGCTGTGTGCTCCAAAGTGAGATTTCTCATGCGAAAAACCAAAACTGATCACAGCCCTCAGCCACGGTTCATATGGCAACGTTTTCAAGCAGTGCTTGAAGTTATGGCACAACTGTGGGAGTGCTCTCAATGGAAATAAAACCCACGGAAATATGGAGTGTGAAGGATTTAGTGGTATCTAGCGGTTAGGTAGCAGATTGCAATCAACTGATTAGCACCACATACCTCCCTGCATCCCTCATTTTCCAATGATGTAGGAGAGGCTACGATGGCCTGTTACTGGCTTATTAGTAGGTTCTTCCAAAATGATGTCATCGTCTACGATAGCATCGGGTAGCCAAGTGTCCCGTGATGAGGTTTCTTGATAGATATTTTGATTACATTTAGTTATTTAATCTGTAAAATGTAGGTCATAATTTACAAGTAAGACAGCAATTATGATTACAACTAACACAAAAACTCAATGTTTTCTCATTCTGGGCTACTTTGGAAACAGGACGGTGCAACATGGCAGGCTCCGGGGAAGGGTCCCACACCCTATATAGATTCAAAGAGTTACCGTAAACATAATTCTTATTTTCACTGGATTACATACACATTTAAAAATACTTTACTGCACTTTTCCAATTAGGACACGATTTTGAACATATGGGGATGAAAACAAAAAAGGCGGTTTGAACACTGCAACCTTTGAATGACAACACAACCCTAGAGCTATTCAAGAGCATGGAGAGAAAAAAAATACACACACCCCTCTGGATTTTGGATCACTAGAAAAAGGCCCATATACAAAAATGTCCAACTCTACACAGTTAGAAAGCCCCCAGTCCACCTCAGTATTGACATTGATGGATATAACCTAATAAATCGGTAAACTCATTGTTACAAATATACAATAGAAATCACAGAATAATAACCACATGGCCTGGCCATAAAAACATTTGGCAGAGACACCAATTTATAATCATGCCAGTGAACCATAACATTATGATGATAACATCTTAATCCTGGGGTCTAATGCAGAGCTGTGCAAGCCTCCATGCTGTAGGTCACTGATCCAGCCTCACTCAACCCCACACTGGGCCTTTTGCTGTGCCGCTACTGCATATATGGAGCTGGTCGATGTGGATGCGTCAGAATATATGAAAACATATACTTTCATTATGATCCTGGCAATATATAGTAGTAAATTAAAATATACCTGAATACTTGAATGATTGACTAAAATGAATTTACTATTCAATGAACAAGCAAAAGCAATTGTTAAATGCTTTATTGAATTCCTCCCACATATTTAAAACAGATTAAAACCTGATATTTTTATGCCACAAATGTTATCCAACAATATGTCATCATTATTATTATTATTATCATCATCATATTATAGTCCACTTAAAACAGACGAATGTGCCAGCTAACAAAGCTTTAGCTCTTGATAATAAAAGCTATTATGTTCTTATTTGTCTTTCCCCTGTGATCTTTTCGTGAAGGGAAAATAAGGTCAGACATAGGACAGGCACCACATGAAGGGAGTTCATTTGAGATGAAAGTCCCCATCAGTGCATGTGTTCCCCCCCCCCATGTGTTTGAGATATGCCTACTAATACCTTATCTTTGCTTTATGCCATTTCAAAATTCGATTGAAAACATGCAGAGACAATCGGGTACAGTTTTATGTATGTACGTTATTAACTATTTTGTCTTTGCCCCAACCCATCCTAGGGACTGGCCATCCGGCAAATCAGGTTCCGGTTTGATGGACAGCCAATAAACGAGACGGACACGCCTTCACAAGTAAGCCTGACCATATGGTGTAGGGTAACGTATATGCTGTTGAAGAGCATCATTGGATGAGGAAACTAGACTAAAACATGGCCTTCCAAGGGCCTTGAGCAAAGGGAAATCTCACCAAGAGCAGCATTTTTAACTTCTACCAGCAGCTGGGTTGGGCTTTTAACCATATCATTTGTTTTCTCCTCTGACCCCACCCCTCTATCGTTTCAAATTACAGTTGGAAATGGAAGATGAAGATACGATTGACGTATTCCAGCAACAGACAGGCGGCCTCCTTTAATCGCTGCCGTGTATCAGCAACCGGTTCCCTCCATCATCCTTTCCTGAATCGCTACACACACAAACACACTTTCAATATGCTAATTTGCAACTCTCTCTGCTGTCACAAAAGAATGGCCAGACATCAGCATTCTCAACTACAAGTTTGTTTGTTTTTTGTATAGTTTTTTTGACTTTATTCTCACCCATGTTACTTTGCTGTTGTTGTACATAATGCAGTCTAAGTTATGGTTTTATTTGCTGATTTCATGCCATGGCAAATGTTACTCGACCTCGTCTAGACTTGGTAGGGCTTGTTCTGAAGATGCAGACTATGAATGGAAAGAATGAATTGAATGGTTGGCTATAGGCTAGGCTTAGCTGTCATCTGAGAAAAAAGCTTGACAAGTCAATCTGTTTTGGGCTGGATATTGCAGAGCAGATTATTGTATTAAGTCTATCTGCCTAAAAAATTGATTTTCTAACCCCTTTTTTCAATAAAGTAGTGAATGTGTAGGAAAAATGACCACCTTGATTTATAGTTATGCAAGGCCATAATGTCATGTTAGTCTAAATCTTAATCTGAAGTTAATGTTTGTTTAAATAAATCGACTGTTTTTACCAAACTCCCAATTATTGTTTCTTGTACGGTTGTTTGTGGCAGTTAATAAAAAAAAAAGTTAATAAAATAGTTTCACTTAAAAGTCGAAGAATAACCCAGCCCCTATAACACATAATGACAAGAGCATATTTTAACATGTGTTCTTAAATATAAAGAATGACTAAAACACTGACTAAGCACCAGGATGTCGCTCATGCTGTCTGATCGTTGACATTAATCGGCGAAGCATGCTACCAACCAGAGAGGCGATCCCTGGTGTTCCGTCCAACCAGAGCGGGCGGATCGCTAGTGGGCTGGTACTTATGGGACGCTAAAGGAACGACAAACGCCTACAATTTCGAGCGTTTTTCAGTGTCGGGTGGAGTCTACATCCTCTTATCATCTCTGCGGAAAGGATTGCCGAAACCCCAATTTTTATAGTCTTAGAAATTAGCTATTAGTCCTTGCAAAAGGCAACTGTATTCCATCCCAAAGATGACGACGACATCGACCTTTCAAGGATTGGAACCCGGTGCGAAAAGCAGTTCAAGGTAAAGAATCGAAAAGGCTCCATGGACAGACAAAAGAATGCAATGCGGACAGCCCTCTCGGCTTCGCTGACGCCTCTTTGCTTCAGCTTTTCTGATCATGTTGGGACAATTCTGATAGCTAGCCCGTCGATGGCCGGCAGGGGATTATTTTTTATTTAGCTGAACTGTACCATCTTCCAGCTAATTAATCTCGTTGGCTGTCTGGTCTCGCTACCCTATAGCCTTGAGCTATGATCCCGAGGCTAGCTTTTCTGCTTTCTATCTAATTGGGTCAGTTGAACAGACAGACCAACCTTATTTTTTGGGGGTTTTTTTTGTTTGTTTTTTGCCTTGCACTTGAAAGCTGATCAACAACTGTATACCTTGCAGTTGGCATTCTAGATGTACTATTGCCCGTCTTTAATCGTATGCCACTGAGTAAAACGCTGACCCTATCGGACTTTTTTTTTTTAGCAAAATCAAACGGACTACAGTCTAACGCCCTATCCTTGAAAATGGCCAGACCTTTCTCATTAGCGTTGGCTTCGCAGTCAGTCGTCCATTGAACACCGATACTTACTTTTTTTTTGCTACATCGTGACAGTTGCATACATTTACATTAATCCTATTTGCTTTATTACTTTTAATTACTGGGTAAATACAACTTTATAAGAATAATGCAAAACCGTGCGCTATCGGCCAACTGCTAAAAGTGATGCTGCTTGAAGTCGCCATGCACATTTACGCTCTGCCTTTGCAGTGTCTAATTCTTTGCTGATGATTTTAATCCGGACTTGATATAGAAATGGGGGATTCCATTGGTTTGGTTTCACTGAGTATGATGAATGTCGTTCCGTTTTAACTGTTTGAGTGATGAGGGTTGGGGGGCTTTGAGCTTGCTAAAGCCGGTTAATCTTTCCTTGCTGCTTTTGCTTTACCGAATGCGACCAAGTCTTTAGCTAACTGCTGTTCGGTTTTACTGGCAACCGACCACTGTGGGGTCTGCCCAGCGGCAGTCCAATTTGAAGGCAAAACCAAGGCCCCCAAAAGCAGCCCATTCTTGACTAACGATCAGTGCATCTTAAACAGTGTAGCTACGATTTTTGACCGCCCATCTCCTTGAGACTATTTGTGATATTAACATCGGTATATCTTCCGTTTCTCTAAATGATTAGTTGGAGAAAAAAAATGCAAGCTTTATTTTAGGGTGGGGTCTGCGGTTGCCAGGCAGCTAAAAACCTTTTCCTCGCTGCAATCCTCGCGGAAACCATGATCTCATCCCTGGCTGGGAGGTGAATTCTAGTTTAGATATTACCGTAAGCTCGGTGTCACAGCCACTAGCATTCAAACGATTGACAATTTTGGGGCTAATAATAATAATGCATAGAGTTTATGTATCACCTCGCCCCACTGTAGGGCCGGATTGTGGAATCCATCTGCCCGCCGACGGCCCTCCGACAGCTGCCGTTTGTGTCAGCTGGTGGCTCCACTAACACATCAGTATCTGTCCTCCGCCCTCTAGTCTCTTATTAATGGAGGAGAACCTCGCCCCCATACTTATTATCAACTCCCCTTTGTGAAGCCATCATTTTGAGGAATAACTGTTGGCTCCTTCTGTTTAGCTGGTAAATACAGGCGATCCATGTTCTAGAAAGTAATTATTGGGTGACCTACATCGTCTGTGTTCCACCATGCTAACTATAAAGTCATCACATTTCATAATGGAACGACTTTGTGTATGTTTGTGTGAGATGTAGATTTGACAGATTGGGTGTTGTATAGTTCTTTTCAAAACAAACTGTGTGTGTGTGTGTGTGTGTGTGTCTCCAATACATACAATCTGTCCTCTTGTCATACACCAGGGTACTGCGACCACCGGGCGGGGCCTCAAACATCTCATTCGGCACGGATGACGAATCCACCCCCCGCAAAAACAAGATGGCTTCCAACATCTTTGCTGAGCCTGATGACCCCCACGCCCATCGAAGGAACAACCCACCCAGTAAGTTACATTTTCTTATTTTCTGTTTACCTAGCTTAAACAGTCTGTTGGTTCTGGGGAGTCCCACCTGGTTTTAAGGTTATCTTGCTTAACTCTACCTGGATGAACATGCAAATCCAGTATTATAGTGTAATGCAGTAGTTTAAAGATAGAAAGCTTGGGCCCCTCTACTAGTAAGGACAAATAAGAATGGCCAGTGATTATAACCTGCAAATACCAATTGCCAGAAAATGTTAGAGGAATCTCAATCATCGTAAGGGAGGCATATTTAATGTATATTTATCGATCCAATGGGGAGATTCACAGCACATAATCCAATTGGATAAATCCAAAAAAACAAAGAAATGCCGTGCTGGTTTGAGGATCGAACGATAATTTACTTTTTTAAGGTTCCATTTGCCAGAGTAGAGGTGACATGAATGTGAAATGACAGCCCGAAAACAAATGCAGCCCCACAAAATAAAGTTCTACCAAGGAAGCGGGCCCTGATTTATTTTGACCACACCCAATTCCTTCATCGGTTTTCATCAGAATTACCTTGTGTTTATTTCTACATTATTTATGCGTCATGTTTGATTAGGCTGGCTGATTCTTCAAGTGATTCAAGAGAAGGCCAGATTTGTGCTAATGTCCAGGAAGAGGCATTAAACTAATTTGCAGTATTGGGAGGAGCCAATAGCCCTTATTCACCTAGTGGCCATCTTGGTTCTAAACGCTAGCTGGGTGTGGAGAAATGAAATGTAGAAATCTGCTTTCAGGTCTCCCATCCAACTGTCCTAGGTCGATGGTGCACTTTGTAGCAAGTGGAGATGCTCTGATTGATCGGACGCTGATCATGATCGACAGGTTGTGGCTAAAAATAGCTTGATCGGAGAACCCCAAAAGCGCTGATCAAAAAGGCAGATCAAGTGACGTAAATTACTCGTGCAAACTTGCCAGGGGCAGCATGAGTTCTCCCGCCTACAACATTGTGCCACACTGCCAGGATTTAATAAGTATCCCATGTGCTGCGCGCTTTATCCTACATACAACAGTATGCGCACAGGCACATTTCAGTAACGTATATACAGCAAGGGGTAGAAAGAAGAAGAGAGATGCTTCATGATAACGGCTAACGGTTTTCTCTGTCAAGTAAGACCAGACCATCACCCCTGTTATGCTGATGTTTAATCTCCGACCTGTAGGCCCACATTCAAGTCTGTTTGGCAGCTTGTCCATTTAGATGACCATGCTGTGGATTCTAGTGGAGGAAGGGGAGCTGCAAGGCCTCCTGCCCAAACCCAAGCTTTGTTGCCTAGGCCTCTGTAGATTTATGAAACTGGGGGTTTGTGTTATCATGTAGCTACTGTGCTTCTATAAGTTTAATTGACCTGCCGTCTGTTGTGAGTCCTCACTGCATCAACTGTTGTCTCATGGCTGTCATTAAGTCCAATCCCGTCCCTTTCATTTGCTGGTCTCCTATTGCCCATTTTAATTGATCAGACTAAGTAATGTGAATCACTGTAATAAAGAAGCCTTTGTTGAAGCGTAGTGGCTCTTTCGAGGGGGAAGACAATGCTGATTCACTGATGTCCATTAACAAGCAGCACGCCTTGCTCTCGTCCAAAATGGCGTCTCCTACGTCTTTCTCTGTCTGGCTTTGTTCCCCCTCCATGTCATGGACAGTCTGTCCCCCACCTCCCCTGGCACTTACTACAGCTGTTGCCTTATGTGGACACACACGCACACGCACACACACACCCGCCTCTTGCAGCAGGCCAAACGCTGGCCTGTAATACCCTGCCTTGCTAGGGGAGAGGGAATATGAGGCTGATGTGTGTTTCGGATTTCACTTGTCTTTCTGGAAACCGTCCACATTATTTCCTTGGTCCGTTGCAGTCTCTGGATTTCAAGATGTTTGCTACTGTACTTTATAACCAGCGGATTGGTCTTGTGTTTACCAGACTTTACTCCCTTACGACACGTTAGGGGTTTATTTCTGACTTTGGCCTAACCCCCATAGGATAAGCCTGGCAGTGATCGTGGCGAATCAGTCTTGGAATTGCTCTGGTGCCCTTGTTGCTGACTGGGAAAGGGTCTGCATACCGTGACAGTCGTGTGTGTGTGTGTGTGTGTGTGTGTGTGTGTGTGTGTCCAGCCGGAGCCCCTCAGGGCACCCTGTGCGGTGAGCCCTCTGCGCCCCTGAGACGGTGCCAGCAGCCCCTCCTCTTCCCCAAGAATCCGGAACCAGAGCTCACCACCATCCACAACTCCGGAGCCGCACTGGTCTGGAACCAGAGACGGGAGGTAGGCCTGGTTCAGTGTCCTTGGGTAGGGCCCATCAGTGTGGGGCTGTATAAAGATGTGCATGTTCATGTTTTTACTGCGCTTCTTATGTTAGACCTGGTAAGTCCGCTGTCTACTAAAGCATTTCACCTCACTTTGTGATTCCTTTAACTCAGTTGGATGTTTCTGTTGCAGGGGGAGAATGGCAAAGACCAGGCAAGCGAAGGTAAGACACTCATCCCTATCCTCCAAATCCCATCTTGCGCACCACTCCCAAGATACCGGCACACAAACAAAGCTAGTGCCTGATCTCTAAATGACTCTGTTGGCAGTAGATAGCATTCTTGGTGGCCCCCATGGCACTGCAGTTATTCTTCCTGCCTTCTGAAAGGTGAAGTCATATCTAACCTGCTTTGGTCCGCCCCGTACACATGCACATGGTGCTCATCAAAAAGAGTCTCCCTACCAGAGGCCCCGCGCAGATGGGAGTGGGCGTAACAATGTAGAGTGACTATGACATGCAGTGTTAAATGATTCCTGTCGAGTGAGGGGATTTTTACAAACATGAAACGGTGTTGGAGCTTCCATCATCTGCACTGCTGAAACGTACAATCGTTCACACAGTGAAGTTGATGTTATTACTGTCGGAGCATGTCTGATCTGTCCCATCCGCTTCGGGCATAACTTAAAAAGAATATTTGCATTTGCCGAGATGTAAACTGCAAAGTTTCCCTTTCTTTTACGTTCTATAAAACTACCTCTTAAAAAATCCCAAGGTAGTTACAATGCTGTACAAATGTTCATTCAGACACGCAAACGGTTGTTCATAACAGGCTCCTAAATCAACATCCCATAGTATGCAATGCGTTTGCCCGGTTATGATGGGCTGTTCTTTTGATGCCAGCCTCCGTGTCCTCTATTAAGGTCCAGGTGCTGGCGTTGCCATTAGCATTCTCTGTACATAATGGAGGAATCAGGACAGGGTTTTAAGAGATCAAGAACACTTTCATGGCTGCGTTCAGAGAGAACTTCTTGCTAATCTACATAGGAACCGGATATTGGAAGCGACGCCTGCAGTCTATTGGTTTAACTTGAGGAATGTGTGTAAGTTGGCGAGCTAGCCCAGTGTGTATCCTGTACACTTCAAAAAATATAAATTCTCCCTTTTTCTTTTTTAAATACAGAAAAGATTAATTATAGATTGATTATCAAAAGTAATGGGTTGAGCTTTCATTTTCAACATTTTGCCGGCAAGTTGCAATAGTCTAGGGCTACTTCAGAATGATGACGATGATGGACGATATACCTGTCCTCCAGCACTGAGGTGTCATTACGGCACCTTCCACCCTCTGTTGAGGAAAATTTAATTTCTGTGCTCCTACTTTCTTATTGTGACTTACTTTTAGGGCTTTTAGTAGGCGCTTTTATCCAAAGCGACTTACAATTAGTACATTTGTCAGAAGAACGTGAAACAATATATTATCAGTACAGTAAGGATGCTAATAGAAACAAGTGCAAAGCACTTACAATTGTTAGGTTAACCCATTACCCTTATACAGCAAAGATGGCTAGGATAAGATGCTACAATACGCTTTGATTTAATTTAAGTACGACATACACTGTGCATAAAATGACAGGACATACAATAAGTAGAAGGGTTTGGCTATGCAAAGTATAGGTGAACTCTGAATAACATGAACTTTCTTTTTCTTTTTTTAAGCCTGGTTTATTTTGACCTAATAAGGTGTCATGCACAGGTCTGAGTCACTCAAATAACACACGGTATTTCCGGATCTCTGAGCCTTGGCAGTGAGGTGTTGAAACGTACCCAACCAATCGTATATTTTCTGCTAGTTATTTACACGTTTCATTATTTACTATTGGGTACTTTTATCCAAAGCGTCTTGCATTACCAAACTTTTTTTTTGATGCATGTCATTAAGGAGCAGGTAGGGGTT